>NC_079448.1:28662768-28962768 GCF_903798145.1 Danio aesculapii
TAACCCTAGTAGAAAAAAAGAGTTCAGTCATTTATCAGGGTGTTCGCGGAGTCTTAAAAATGTCTTAAATTTCAAAAGCCAAATTTTAGGCCTTAAAAAGTCTTAAATTCACTCAAATAATGTGTTGTAGGTCTTCAATCATTTTAAACAGGTCATAATTTACGTCCAGGTAAAGCTACCCTTTTGAGCGACCCACGACACAACTTTTTTTAATATATATTTACATTTTTTATTGCAAAGACATGCAATTCAAAACAGCTGTTAAGACATGTTTAAAGGAAATTCTGCTAATTAAATTCCCTAATCAAGGAAAGAAAACTAAAGCAACGCATTCCTTTGCATAATCTTCTATTTATACAAAAACTATTTACAGATGTAACTGGGCCATATAAGTCTAAAATTTAATTCATAGTGGTCTTAAAGGAGTCTTAAAAAGTCTTGAATTGGACTTGAAGAAACATGCAGAAACCCTGTTTTTATTTTGACTTTTTTTTTATTCAGGTGCACATTAAAAAGATGGTGTAAATACATTTATTTTAGTCTTATGTAATATATTAAATAATTTTGATTTATGACACTGGGGTAAAATTTTATATTTTGTTTTTTTTTAAAGTTTTTGAAGAATTAAGAATTTTTTTTGTTCAAATGTACTTTACTGATCTTTGTTTTTTCCTCCATTTGATTTTTTGTTTTTCTGTGATAGTCTATGTTTTCATACAAAAAAAGATCAAATCAGTTAAGCAGCATTAAAAAAACAAAAAAACTAAATCAGTTAAGCAGCATAACTGTTTTCAACTGACAATAATAATACATTTAAACATATGAAGATTACTGAAGGACCATGACACTGAAGTTTGCCGGAATAAATTGGAAAATTTAGCTTTGCCATCTTGAGAATAATATATTTCAAATTATATATTAATGTAAATTATATATATTAATAATATTTCAACACAAATCAAATCAATTACTTTAACTTTAAGTGGAATGAACATGAAACAGTTAAGTTGAACACATGAATTGTGTTGTTTCAACTAATTTTAGCAATATAATCATTTTTGAGTGTGCTGAAAAATGAAAATATTTTTCCATTGCATGATATTTTCTTACATACAGACAATCTCCATTCATACCGATCTATAAAAACAACTACATGACTGCTTTATTACACATGCCAGCATAGTAGTTGGCATTGTCCCTTTGACAAAAATAATATCATGCTTCATGTCCTGAAATAAAGACATAATTTCTAATGCCAATATTAAACCCAGCAATTAGATTTGTCCACATAATACCAACATTTGGGTTGAAATAACCCCCTTTTTAACATTAAATTAAATCTGTAATTTTACAGTAGAAAGAAGACTTCAGTCATTTTTATTTTGACTTTTTTTATTCAAGTGTACTCTGAAATGATGGTGTATATACATCTGTTTTATTCTTATGTAATATAGTAAATAATTTAGATTTATGATGAAAAATAATTTCACAGTGCACTGAAAAACATTGATCTACAAACATTTTTATTCAGAAATTGCTACATTTTTGAACACAGGTAATTTGGATATTTTGTTTTTGAAAGGTTTTTGAAGAATTTTAAAAAGCTCTTTTTTGTAAAATAAACTCTACTGATCTTTCTTTGGGTTTTTTTGTGATTTTTTTTCATAAAAAAAATAAAAAATCAATTAAGCAGCATAACTGTTTTCAACTGACAATAACAATAGATTTAAACATCAAAACCTTGATTACTGAAGGATTGTGACACTGAAGATTCCTGGAATAAGTTGGAAAATGTAGCGTTCACATCTTGAGAATAATATATTTCTATCTATATATTATATTATATTAAAATATATAAAATTTTGAATAAAAGTTTAAAAAGCTTAAGAATATGGATTAATAATATACATCAAAACATTTTAGGATTTTAAGAATTAATATTTAAGCAAACCAATTTAGGTTATAATCAAATATAAATTAATAAATAAATGTGTAAAGTAAACTCAGTTGATGAAGTGATCTAGTTTCCATTGATGCTTATCACATCACCTCAACTTTTGTTCCCTAATGCAGACGTTACCACATGCTGTCTTTTCATACGGTTGCACACCAAAAAGCTACAAACGAGGTTGTTTGCATGTATGCATGTGTGTTGAGAGGTGGAGGGAAAAGTGTAGGTGTGTGTCAGTGGCTTTCCATTACAAATGAAGACAAGGTATCTTTACATACTGAGAGCAGTCGCTCGGAACCGGCAGGCCTCAGGCAAGGGCCCTCAGTGTCTTTGTCTGCCTCTGGTTTTAAAGTGGACTCCTCCAGCCTCTTCCTCAGGTTATGGGTGACATATGCTTAATCTACCATAGAGGAACATCTGCACTCGCTGCTTCAGTACAGGTGGAGCCGCTTCTCAAATGACTGAAGCAATGAGGCGATGGCGGTGCCTATGCTTTACGGATACACAAAATATACAATCACTTTGCATTAGTGAGTGGCCACTTGAGATACAAGAGCACAGATGCTTTGAAAAGTTCAGCTCTGCTTTTGAAAATTGAAGGGGTTTGTAGGTGGTTGACCAGTGAAGTGGTTTGGATTGTCGTGGGTTTGTTTGTGATAAGATAAATTACAGATAAATTAAAATTGTATTGTTGTTTTGTTTAGTATCATTGAGAAACTATTAATAATGTACGTTTTTTCTTTTTCTTTTTTCCATTTTAATTGAAATTGTGTTAAAAATTCAAGTTTTACTAATTTTGTAATGTCAGTTTAGTGACATTTTTTTAATTATTAATTTTTATTTCAGCTTTATTTATGTTCATTTTTAAACAAAACTGAGAAACGCTGCTTTTTCAAGCAGTTGTTTTATTTTATTGAACGTTAATTCTATTTTAAAAATTGAAACATTTTTTTTATTTTACTGATCTTTCGCAACATGTTATAATGTGATTTAATACATTCCAAATATTTGAATCTAATCTTGATAGAAAGGCTTTAGGTTTTAAGTAAATAAACATAAAGGCAAGGCAATGCAAATTTATTTATATAGCACATTTCATACACCGTGGCAATTCAAAGTGCTTTGCATAAACAGGAATAAAAGAAACAAGTATAAGAGAAATAAAAAAATAATAATAAAAATGGCAAAAAAAAAAATAAAATATAATAAATAAGCCTAAAAAGAGATACATAAAACTGACTCTAACTGTACATTTACACAGCAACAATGTACAATGTAAAAAGTTCCACACCGTTCCTTCATGTCTAAATATACCTCAATTTAGAACAACCCTGTTTTTTTAGCTAGCAAAAAGCCACTCAACTTTTGCACATGGCCAGATAAGGGAATCACACAACTTCAGCATATCTTTAATAATAACAGCCTGGCACCAGTTTTCCGTATAGCCCAGACTTACAGCATTGAGAGTAATTGCTTCTTGGAATATCAAATCTTCAAATCAAATTTTCAATTAAATGAAAATAACTTAACCAATCTAGACCTTTTCCCTCAAATCTCAGAGTTTATTAATATATCTTCCTCCATAAAAAACTACTTTCCCAAATATACAAATGATACCAAAATCAGACAATGCATTAGTTCCACCAACCGCTAAATGGGAAATCAGACTTAACCATTACTCCCAATGCTGTTTTCTGAACTCAAAATTGCAAAAACATATACTCCATGACTAAAAATGCTAACTTACTTAACTTATAAAGTATAAAGTACTTCACAGAAATCTAACTGGGCAGAAATGATTTAAAATGGATTAATTAACTATAAGTGGATTGAACATGAAACAATTAATTTTGTTTCAACTCATTTCAGCAACATAAAGTCATTGTTGAGTGTACTAAAAATGGAAATAATTTTCCATTTTAAGATTTTTTCTAACATACAATCTCCATTTACACAGATCTATAAAAACAACAACATAACTGCTTTATTTTACATGACAGTTTAGTAGTTGGCATTGTCCCTTTGACAATAATAATATCTTGCTTTATGTCCTGAAACCTGCACTTAAAAAATACACTTGCTGTTTGTTCAAACTACTTATTTAAAATGAGCTGAAATAACACAGTTCTTGACTTATTGGGGGAACAACGTAATTGTTTTATGTTCAATACACTTAAATGTGTAAAAACTAATCAGCTAACTTAATTCCTTCATGTTATCCCAACACAAAATGATAGTGTGGAACCCAGCATTTTTTACAATGTGGCTGCATTGTTATTTTGGTTGTCAAGTACTCACACATAGCGGTCACCACTTTCACAAATCGCACTGTTGTTGTTTACAGGGAGATGATACTAGTATGTTTTAAAAAATGTGCCCTTTGAATGCATTTTTTTAAACCAGTTGCTTTATCTTATTGAAAGTTAATTGTATTGTAAGTTTTGAAACATTTTAAAATAATCTTTAATAACCATGTTATAATGTGATATAATACATTTTAAATATTTGAATCTAATCTTGATAGGTGGGCTTTATGTTTTAAATAAATAAACAAATAACTGACTCTAAATGTACATTTACACAGCTACAATGTACACTGTACAAATGCTGAGTTCCACACATTTCATGTTGTCCCAACACAAATCGACTAAGTTAACTTAATTCAAGTGGATTAAACATGAAACAGTTAAAAAAACGTATGAATTGTGTTGTTTCAACTCATTTCAGCAACATAAAGTCATTGTTGAGTGTTTCATTGCATGATATTTTCTTACATACAGACAATCTCCATTCACACAGATCTATAAAAACAACAACTTAACTGCTTTATTATACATGCCAGCCCAGTAGTTGGCATTGTCCCTTTGACAAAAATAATAATATCATGCTCCATGTCCTGAAACCTGCACTTAAAAAAGTACACTTGCTGTTTGTTTAAACTTTTATTTAAAATGAGCTGAAATAACACAGTTCTTGACTTTTTTTGGGAACAACTTAATTGTTTTCTGTTCAATACACTTAAATTTGTACAAATTAATTGGTAATCTTAACTCCTTCATGTTATCCCAACACAAATCGATTGTGTGGAACTCAGCAATTTTTACAGGTGGCTGCATTATTGTTTGGGTTGTTGCACATAACTGGTACAAGTACTCACACATAACTATAGCTGTCACCACTTTCACAAATCCCACTGTTGTTGTTTACAGGGTGACGGTACTAGTATATCTTTAAAAAATCTGCTTTTTGAATGCGTTTTCTCCAAACCCCACGAAATACCATTGTTGTTTAAATCAATGGCAATTTAGAGGGGTCAAAAAGTAAAACATCTTATTTCTTCCAACATAAATCGCACTTATTCTCAGTGTTTGTCAAAGCTCAAGCTCAGTTTGCTTTTCTTCTGCATTTGCAAATCAAAGCCATGACCTGTTGGCATTAGCATCCCAAAAAGCGAGTGTGGATTTGAAGAAAGGTTTGCGTGCTTTAGGCAACATTACCCATTATGAAACATCCATGAGAAAGCAGCTCTTGCTCCTAGCTAGAAATAAAGCACTAATGGACTCATTTCCACCTTCATAAAGTGTAGAGAAATCACAAAGAAAGGGCGTTCAGGATGAGCAGCAGCAGCCTGTGGCAGAATACAGTCGGCTGAGTTTGAATTCTCCATCAGGCCAAGAGGTCCTTTGACTTTTGACACTCCGGGCACACGGTGGTTCCTCTCCACGCACAAAACAAAGGTCAAACTGTCGTAAAACTGACTGTAGGAGGATTCGGAGGGAGGGTCTGGAGAAGTGGGCCTTTAGTTTCAGCAGACAAAGCATATAAAGTGGGTTTACAAATTGAGAACAATGTTCAGGAATTTACAGTGAGATCAATACTACCCCATTGTGCCCACTGAAAGAGCCACTGAAAGCCCACTCGGATGCTGAAGTGTTTTGAGTGGAATGTGGACACACTAAATCTACCTGCAGATTTGAAATGTATACCTAAAATCTACGTAAGTAAAACTTTAGGTACATTAAATCTTGTAAGTCTACAACCCTCTGTTTAATCAAAGAGTGGATCCATGATTCTTTGCATGAATAATGGGAATTATTTTTGTTAATGGGAACGCTAAATTGTTGTTTAAAAACTGAAACTGTTTAAACCCCCTCAACCCCTGCCCCCCCTCCCCGAAAAAAAGAAAATTCCATCACACTTTACTTATTCCAAACTGGTTTGAGTTTCTTTCTTCTGTTGAACACACAAAAAAAGATTTGCTTAGGAATGTTGGGAAAAGCAGCAGTAGACATCTATACTGGGAACAAAAAAAACACTATGAAGGTCAATGGCTGCTTTTTTCCAACATTCTTCAGCGATTAGTATCATTGAGAATTGTAACTATCACGTTTTTTGGTCACAATTTATTTAGCAAAATGAAAAATTAACAAGTTCCCTTTTACTATTTTTTAAATGCAGCACATTTTTTTGTAAAATAAACTAAATCAAAACTGCAATTTCAAATTCGAAATAAAAAATATAGCTTTCGTTTAAAGGGGTCGTGAACTGAGATCTCATTTTTAATTGAGCTTGTGATATATAAGAGCGCTTCATACTAAAATAATATCCTGTAAGTTTCAGAGCTGGGCGACGCGGTTGCACAGTGGGTAGCACGTTCGCCTCACAGCAAGAAAGTTGCTGGTTCTAGCCTCCGCTAGTCAGTTGGCGTTTCTGTGTGGAGTTTGCATGTTCTCCGCATGTTCGTGTGGGTTTCCTACGGGTGCTCCGGTTTCCCCCACAAGTCCAACATGACATGTGGTATAGGTGAATTGGGTAGGTTAAATTGTCCGTAGTGTATGTGTGTGAATGAGTGTGTATGGTTGTGTCCCAGTGATGGGTTGCGGCTGGAAGGGCATCTGCTGTGTAAAACATGTGCTGGATAAGTTAGCGGTTTATTCCGCTGTGGCGACGTCTGATTAATAAAGGGACTAAGCGGAAAAGAAAATGAATGAAGTTTCAGAGCTGAAAATGTCCTGGTCCTGAAAATGTTACTAAAATAACAGTTTTTATTGACACTAGGCCCAGAAAACACCAGAGTCTGGAAAGTACATGTCTATGACATCACAGTTAAACCATCACCTCCACCAAACAACATAAAAACCTGATTCTGTAGCTCCCCACCCACTGATTAATGTAGTGAATAGTCAGGTAAAGCTACAGATGCATTCAGGTTATCATATAAGCTGGAGTTGAATACTAATTTATTATGCAAAACTGTTAAATCGTAGCAGTTGGCATTTACTTCCAAGCCATCAGAAAGGACAGACCAGAAAATCTGCGCCTTCTCTGAGAGGGCCTCAAAACTAGTGTAGAAGAAAGATTACTAATTGTAATAATAATTAATTTAGATATTTTTGAGAGTAAAATTGACATGATCATGATCATCATATAGTGAATCTCAGACAATAGAATAAAACAATAAGAGAAGTTTAGGACCCCTTTAAACTAAGACTTTGCTTTTTTGCTTGGATTTTTACAAATGTTTTTTAAGTGTTTTTAATATTGTTTTTACATCAGCATATACAAAAACACATTCTTTATTTATAATTCTGTAGGTCAAAAACAAAAGCGCAAAATAAATTTGGATATTTTCAATATTAAAAAATTTTCAACTTGATGCTTTTTAATACTTGTCATGGGGCGACACGGTGGCTCAGTGGTTAGCACTGTGGCCTCACAGCAAGAAGGTTGCTTGTTCAAGTCCCGATTGGGCCAGTCTGCATTTCTGTGTGGAGTTTGCATATTCTCCCCATGTTGGTGTGGGTTTCCTCCGGGTGCTCCGGTTTCCCCCACAGTCCAAAACACACGTTCTATAGATAAATTGTCTGTAGTGTATGAGTGTGTGTGTATGTGTGTGTGAATGAGTGTGAATGGTGGGTGTTTTCCAGCACTGGGTTACAGCTGGAAGGGCATCCGCTGCGTAAAACATATGCTGGAATAGTTGGTGGTTCATTGCGTGGAAATTGAATGAATGAATGATACTTGTCATGTTTACTGTCACTGATATCATAATATAATTAAACTGGTAAAAGAAACAGCAGAGATGAGATAGTACACTGAAGCAGTTTCTCGTTTCTCAGCAGGCGTGTGCATCCGTGGAGCTGTCTCCACTTCAGTGTGTGATCATCTTCTCCTGTTTAAATCGTATTATCAATTACACTAAACAGAAAAACATGAGGAAAAGGGCTAGACATATGGCTTTTGTGGACTAACACTGCTCTGATATGAATAAGGATGAATCTTCCTCAATATCAACATCCACACTCTTCATCACTTTACACTATTTATTACAACATCATCTAGACTAATGTACATGTTAAGCTAGTTTGCAGTAAACGTCTACTGTGAGTTGTTTAGTGCTGCCACTAAAGACAATTACATATTGATGAATTTATTGACTAATTTATTAATAATTCAGCTGATCTAAACAATATATTGTATTTTAACAATTAGTACTTTTATATTTACAAATCATTTGAGAAATTGCCTCCATTTATATGTTTTCAGACACATTTTGGGATATTGCATTAGAAAAAAACACCATATAAATGCCTAAATTTACAATAAACACTACATTATATTTTAGTTTTAATGGAAAAGGGAAGTTTTGCTTAAATAATTTTTTTGCAAACAAAATAAATAATAATTTCATTGTCAAAAGTGTAAAATAACCAGCATCTCAAATCTTTCTGCAATAATATTACAGACATGTTGGATGTTTATTTAAAACTCTTAAACTGAAAAGAACTTAGATATGCTCAGGATATTAGTGTCACATTAAAATGCTAAGTGTAATCTAAAGCCAAACACACATCTCATACAGTTTTTACCATGTAGATTATTTGTAGCACAACATTTAAATTAAGTTGTTTCAGTTCTTTTGTAAGGGAAACCCCCAATCCGAAAGTGTTTAAATGCATTCGCCGCATGCAACAAAAAAAAGGTGAATAAAAGTTATGGAGAAAATAATGGGACTGCTTTTAGATTGGATAGGCAGAAAAGAACCGTCTGTGATTTCTGTCTCTCAAATGAGACTTAAATAATCCTCTATTTTCCAAACAAGCCATTAGCTTCCCTAATGATCCCGTGCTGCTGTTCTCAGAGACTCTTTGAGCTTCATCAGTGGTTTCTGTTTAGGTGCTAAAGGGAAGGATTGCACTGATCTAAAGGTGAGTTTTGCGGAGGGCAGGACCATGCAATTTTCAGCACTCATCTGTTAATCTCTGTTTAGGAAAAGGCCCCAAACAGAATTAGTCACAGATCTCCAGGGTTCAGGAGAGCAGCAAACAACCCAAAACAAGCAATCAGGTGCTGCCTGAGGTTTCTGCTACATCTGCTGCATTAGGAAGGATATTACATTTCCTCATTAAGATATCCTTTTCAAGGCAATCATTATATATGGGTTGATATGCTTAATGTGCACAAATGTGAAATAAGCATTAAAAATAAATCAACTGAGAATCAGTTAGTCAGAAATATTGCATATTTTGAATGTATTTTTTTTATATATTTTGCTTTAATAATGAACAGTATTATCTTTATGTTTGGCAAATTTATTGATTGAGGATTTATTAAGCATGTCTTTGCATAACATGTTAATGATTGCTGGCATATATATATATATATATATATATATATATATATATATATATATATATATATATATATATATATATATATATATATATATCCACATTGTAATTAATTAGATAGATAGACAGACAGACAGACAGACAGACAGATAGACAGACAGACAGATAGATAGATAGATAGATAGATAGATAGATAGATAGATAGATAGACAGACAGACAGACAGACAGACAGACAGACAGACAGACAGACAGACAGACAGACAGACAGACAGACAGACAGACAGACAGACAGACAGACAGACAGACAGACAGACAGACAGATAGATAGATAGATAGATAGATAGATAGATAGATAGATAGATAGATAGATGGATGATAGATAGATAGATAGATAGATAGATAGATAGATAGATAGATAGATAGATAGATAGATAGATGGATGGATAGATAGATAGATAGATAGACTGATAGATTGATAGATTGATTTAAAAAATCACCATTTATTTCACCAAATATTGATTTGAAGTTAAAACTTTTTTATTGTGTTGTCTAAACATATATAGAACAGGGGGTCTTAAAAAGTATTAAAAGTTGATAAATCAATGTAGAGAAATTTTAAGCCCTTAAAAAGTATTAAAAAGTCTTAAATGCTATCTGTATTAAATTTTATATAATTTTTGATTACGCAATGTATTCTAAAGTTTGCCTGAATTAAATCTGCAAATACCAGGATGCTGTGTAGTTTATGAAATCCTACTAGATTTGACATCATGCTACTTTGTTTACTGCAGTAACCGAGGCATCACCATTATTTCTGCAGTTCAGGCGCCAACCTGCTGACTCAGCTAGATTTGAATAGATTTTTATTCAGTATATGAATAATGTTTTAGTTTTGGATTAGTTTCTTACATTAATATTTAAATATACTGTAAGTTAAAATTTCGTCTGTGTTTCCGGTTGAAAAGTGAATGTAAAGAGTCTTAAAAAAGGTCTTAAAAGGTATTAAATTTCACTCTCTGATTCCTGTATATACTCTGTAGAAGCAAGGCTGAAACATGGCGTATTTCATGTTCTCATCTAATGTAAAATAAATAAATAATCTAAGCATCACGGTGGTGCAGTGGGTAGCATAATCGCCTCACAGCAAGAATGTCGCTGGTTTGAGTGCCGGCTGCATCAGTTGGTGTTTCTGTGTGGAGGTTGCATGTTCTCCCGGTGTTGGCATGGGTTTCCTCTGGGTGTTTCCCCCACAGTCCAAATATATGTGCTATAGGTGAATTGGGTTTGCTAAATTGTCTGTAGTGTATGTGTGTGAATGAATGTGTATGGATATTTCCCATGGATGGGTTGCTGCTGAAAGGGCATTCGCTGCGTAAAAACATACACTGGATAAGTTGGCGGTTCATTCCGCTGTGGCGACCCCTGATTAATAAAGGGACCAAGCTAAAAAGAAAATAAGTGGTGGGGGGTGGGGGGTGATAACTCTTGTAGTAGCTTTACAATTTCAAATCAAACAGATACCAGTTTGATGATAGAACACATTATTGCCAATTAATTTGACGATAAAATATCATTAATAATGTATGAAAACCTGAGGTAATTACTATTCAGCATTAATACCATTTATTCCAGCACGTCTTCAGTTCATTTTCATTAAGGCTGTCTGCAGTTTTTGTTCAGACCATAGACTGGACCACACAAAAGTGAAAGTTACACTGACCTTTTATGCACCACTACAAATATCATAATAATAATAATAATAATAATAATAATAATAATAATAATAATAATAATAATAATAATAATAATAAATTGTGAGTTCTAGAAAAGCAAGTTTTAAAAAATTGAGCATAGTGTATAATGTGTGTCAGTCTAACTGTTAGTTTTTTAATCTGACCATCATAGTTAATGATATAATTTTAATCTTTATGAAGTTGTTGAAATTATTACAAAGCATTCTTGCCTGCTAGTTTTTTTTAAAGGTGTGGGGGGTTATTATGGATATGAAAATAGCATTCTCCTGGGAAAAAAGGTTAAAATATAATAGTTTTAATTATAATTTCTAGTGACTAATTTCTTTTGTTTTTACCATGATGATTGTATGTAATATTTTACTGGTTATTTTACA
Source organism: Danio aesculapii (assembly GCF_903798145.1). Lineage (NCBI taxonomy): Eukaryota > Metazoa > Chordata > Actinopteri > Cypriniformes > Danionidae > Danio > Danio aesculapii. The sequence goes on from NC_079448.1 coordinate 28,674,480, forward strand.
AGATACTAGTATTCACCTTAAAATGCGATTTAAATGCATTACTAGGTTAATTTGGTTAAGTAGGCAAGTTAGTTTAATTAAGCAAGGTAATCAAAGGCTTAATGATATTCAACCTTAACATTATTTTAATTAATGTAAAAACTGCTTTTATTGCAGCCAAACAAAACAAAATAAGGATTTCTGTTTGAAATATGTGAAAAATTATCCAAATTTTAACGCAGGGGTAATTTAATTTTTCCTTCATTTGTAAAAAAAAATTATCTAAAAAATGTATAAAAATTATATATATATATATATATATATATATATATATATATATATATATATATATATATATATATATATATATATATATATATACACACTGGCATCAAATGTCTTATCATTTTTTGTTATCTTTGTAAAAAAAAGATTTTATACAATTCTTTTACTGTTTATTTCAATATTAATACTATTTCTGGATTTCTTAATATCGTTCTGTATTCAGTGGCCACTCTCCTCGTCTCAGATTTTTTATTTATCTTTTTTATTGAAACTGAAACTTGACATAATCTGAGTTTTCAATAATATCTTATGTTGATCTTTCCAATCTTGTGTCCCTAGACTGTCTTTACTCTCCTTCCCCTTTCCTCCGCCTTCTGTTTGTCATTAACTGGCAGTTATAGTTTAATTGGCCCTTGCATTGAGCTTTTTGTGTCTTCATATGTCTCTCTGGGGCCTCTGGTTAAGTTTTCACCAAAGAGCCTCGTCAATCTTCTGCTGAATCTCTCTTCTCCTGCTGTGCCATGCCACTTTTCTCCTTTTGGCGATATGCTTGATCACTCTTGATCCTTATAGACTAAAAGGCTGCACACAGCTCTCCCAAACATGAAACAGTTTTATTTAATATTTTCCATAATGTAAATGAACCAGTGGTGAAAATCAATTGATGGTCATTTTTACACCATATCGTACTAAAAAGGAAACACCTAGAGGCAAATATTGTTTTACACAAACATTTTATGTGCTTAGTATTTTTTATCTTTCTCTCCAGTCAGCTTTGTTACTGAGAATATGTTGCATCTTATAACATTTAATGGACTGATTTTAAAGACAAATCGATAATTTAACCCCTTTAAACTTCAGTCTTAAAACATAAAACGGCATTGCCAATCTTCAATGCTTTGCTGGATAGGTTTAAAAACTTTGTTCATTTTAAAGAAGGCACTTGTATCTGAATTGTTTGTTGATTTTAGCTGAGGTAAAAAGTATACAAAGTTCAATAAAACTAAATCTATGCCTTTTAAGTTTATAAAAATTAATAAAATAGTAAATTCATATTTTATCGTATTATATAAAATGTATTTTACAAAACGTATTATACCAGAACATAAAGGAAATCAAAAATAAATATCTGAACAATTTATATTCCAAATTTGAAGTTGATATCTCAAAAAAAAAGCTTTCAGGAAGATTTTTTGGCGCAGTACCAGACATCACCACCAGATGCTTTCCAATTTTCATTGATGACCTTAGAATAGCGCCCCCACTTATGTATATGGTCTGAGCCATATGAACCATACTTTTTTCAATCTTTTCACTATTTTTGAAAAGTAGACATCAAATTTTAACGTTGTATTGGTTGTTTGGTGTTATTTTATATGTATTTAACCTCTTAAAAACTGTGACAAGAAACTAGTGAGCATCGTAGTTGGCAATGTCAGTTTTTTCCAATGTCGTGCAGCCGTAATCATATTTGTCAAACTAGAGATTTTAATCTTTCAAATAATGTATCATTTGTCATGATTGCTTTATGTTTAGACAAATAAAATGTAAGCACAAACAGTCCACAAGTTTTGGTCTAGCACTCCTATATAAGAAAAAACACAGAAAATCTGTAAATATGTATTCAGAAGTCATAGACTTTTCAAGTGATAATAATTTAATTAGCATTTAAAGGGAATATACTGGAGCAAACTTAAGCAACAATCAACATCTGTCAAAGATCATTTTTAAAGGTCAGGGATCAAATTTTGCCTTACAAACTAAAGCCCCTTATGCCAGACTTTTGGTATCTATAACGTGCATTAGTTCTTGTGGCCTTTTCAGATTACTCACTGATTGTTTTCTGTACAGCATCATGTGTATTGTACTGCTTCTGCACAAATTCTCCTTTCAAACAATTGTTAAAAAACCAAAAATATTGCATGAATTTAATTGTTTTCAGACAAGACACCACTGGATATTATAAAACAAAGATAAAACCATAGTTCTCCATTTGATTAATCACAGTACACAAGACAATGGTTTTTCTATTGCATGATTATGTAATGTTTCAATATACAAATTAATTAAAATGCTATATTTATATATATTTCTAGAACAAAAATCTAAACGCCGTGTTTAAAATCCTACTTGTTTCATTCTGTTGACATACCGTTGGTTTTTAGCAGATTAGTCCAGTGACCACCTTTCATTGCATGTAGGTTGTGGTAGGGAAAAAGTAAACAAGTAAACATTGCTTTGAAAATGCATATGTATGTATTCAAACAGATAAAGGGCAATAAATGCCATACTTGTATGTGGATGTTTTACATTTCATGAACGCGAAATGGCACAAAATCTCAAAGTTGACCAAGAATCAAGGAAGCCTTCACTGTCAAAGCATAAAAAATCGTACCTCCATACTTATGCTAAAATAAAGGTCTATCGGGTGTCATTCAGGCAGAACTTTTAAAAAAATGTAAGCTTTTGTAGTTTTTCAGTACTAAAATATTCGCTTTACTTAGAAAATGGGCTCTTCACCATACAAGTGACATACCTTTGGCCTTTATTTTTGAGAGTATTCTCAACAAATATTTTTGCTGCTTGTTTATACAAATTTAAAATAAGCTGAATTAACACAATTCTAGAGCTTTTTGGGGGCAACATAGATGTTTTATGTTCGATCCATTTAATTTGCAAAAACAATTAAGCCAACTTAATCGATTAGTGTTGGGACAACATGAATGAATTGTGTGGAACCCTGCATTTTTACAGTCAGGTTTGGCTATTAAGCAGTCAGACTAAAAGGAATAGTTCATCCAAAAATGAAAATTCTTTCATCGTTTTCTGACACATTTTATGAGTTTCATTTTTCTTTAAACACAAAAGAAGATATTTTGAAGACAACCGAAAACCTGTAACCATTGGCTTGCATAATATTTGTTTTTCCTAATAAGGAGGTCAATGATTAGAGATTGTCAGCTTTTTTTCAGAATATCTTTGGATCCACTTGATGGTGAGTGAACAGTATGTAAATTTGCAGTTTTGGGTGAGCTACCCCTTTTAAACTTGTATTGTGGTTTATGAAATGTTCATAATCTTTGTCAGTCTTGGGTTCCCAGACTTCCTCTATCTCCTCTATAATAAACATTCATAAACTTTCCTCTCCTTTTCAGTAAGATGGAGCAATCTCAAAAACACTTGGTGGATTCTTCAATAAAACAAAAGTTTTAACTCAATGGTTGGATTTATTTGACCCAACACTGTGTTAAAACAAAACACCATTTTAATCCGTGTTATAAAGAGTACTGAAAACTCATACTCAAGTAAAAGTACCATTACTTGCCCACAAGTGTAGTGCAGGTGTAAATGTATCTGTTGTAAATATTAGTCAAAGTAGGAGGAAAAGGTAGCCCTTTTAAAACTACTCAAGAGCAGTGAGTATTGAGTATTATACTGTGAAAAGCTGATATTGCAGAAATCACGCTAAGTTGGGGGGGACAGGCAGAGAGGGGCAATGCTTTTAGTGTATTAGTAATTGTTTAAGACTATTTGGTGCTTTGAGTCATCATACAGTACATGTATCCCCGCCGGTTCTACGCTACCCAACCCGCTCCGAGCTGTGATCGAACCGGTGACCGTCCGCATGGGAGTCGTTTCTTCTAACAAGGAGTCTTATGACCATGGCCCCTATAGCGTCTGTCGCTAGAGCAACTTTAGAGGTCTGAGGGGTGAGGTTTACCTGCACAGCACTTACTAGCTGGCCTCCGTTACATAAACATCCGTTACCTTCGCATCCGTGTTTAAACAGTGTTTGGGGTCATTGCATGTAAAGATTTTAGACATCTTCTTGGAAACTGTTAAAGCTTTCAAATGGTTTGGTGCATTTATAAATCGTCCATGTCTTAAGGTAATTCAGTATGATGCAATTTACTTTTTTATGTGCGCTTTGATTGTACAGGAATTGCAGAACTGATTTTTTAACTCCCTATCCCATAGACAAGAATAGAGTAGCAACAGCAGGTCGAAGGAAAATAGTGGAGTAAAAGTACCAATACAGAACTACAAATGTACTCAAGGGAAAGTAAAATACACATTTTTAAAACGACTCATAGTAAATTAAAATTCCTGACATAAACTACTTAATTTAAGTATTTGTAGTCCATAACTTTTACACCACTGGTTTTAACCCAGTTTATAATTTCACTTCATTTAATGCATTTGTCATTTTCATGTAACGCATTAATCAAAATGACAATGATAATAATAATTAAAAATAAATTGCTCAGCTTATGTTACTAAAGGGATAGTTCATCCTGAACTGAAAAATCTGCCATGATTTATTCACCCTCCACCTGTTCCAAACCTGTTTGACTTTCTTTCTTCTATTGAACACAAAGGAAGATATACTGAAAAATCCTGGAAAAAAAACAGCATCACGTTTTGTCCTATGTCAGAATGTTTTGTTTTCAATACTGTCCCTTTAAGTAAAAACTACTCAAAAATGCATTCGAAATAAATCAGTTTAGATTTTTTGGATCATGCGATGGAATCTGATAAGACTGTATCTGAAACTTTTTTTGACTATAATGTTTCCACCCGAAGTACCAACATTCCACTTACATTTCACAAGTGATACAAGTGATATTTCTGACAGAAGTGAGGTCAAGTATACGCACCTCCCAGGGCATGATGTCCCCCGCAGCCTTGTCTCTGAAGGGCTGCGATATGTAGCTGTGTGCAAATGGCTGTACAAACATGAAGGCTGTTTTGATGTTTTTGTGCTCGTTGACATGGGAGGCCGTCTCCTTGGGAGGTGAGGGGTCTCCTGCCCTTGAGTGACCTGTGACCTGAGAGAGCCCTTCTGCACCGATACAACCTTTCAGCCCTGAGGGAAGGAGGAGAGAGAGAGCGCATTCATCTGTATGCCTCTTTATTTATACTTCAATTATTTATTCAGATTATGGGGAATAATATAAAACAGAAACATGCACTTTTAAAAATGCTGGATTGTTTTGAGTCAGATATGGACAAACTCAATTGTTGGGTTAAATATCTCAATTAAAAGTTTGGCTTTGTTCATATTTGGCCTAAATTTGGCTAGAAAAAGTCAGCATTTTTAAACTATAAAGAAAAGTGACACAAACAACATTAACTTTTTATTTATGGATATAAAATTCATAATTTTAGAATAAAAATTAATAAATTTATAAAAATGGAGTCTTACAGGTGCATTTCGGAGGGCAGCAGTGTGAACAAAGAGATAGTCATAATGTCAGAGAAGACATAAATTGTGCTGCACTTTGAAGCTGATTATAACTTTTGTGAATGTGCCACACGACTCGCTTTGGATGTTTGATGTGCTGTAAAATGAACTTCTTGAGAGGGTGATAAACGTGATGTCTGTGCCCCCTTTTCTCGTTTCAGCTGGCATGCGCCTTTCCCCGAGGCTTTCAGCACGCGCTATTATACTTCTCTATCCCCGACACGTGCAGATACAAGAGCCTTGGCTGGACCTCATGCGGAACTCCCAAATAGAGGATTTAACCTGTACCCCTTCACAATCAACTTATCCACATATACAGCGCGCATATAATAATAATAATAATAATAATAATAATAATAATAATAATAATACAGATGACGCCTCTGCAGCTTGGTCGTTTTTTTTTTATTTAATTTTCAATAATTCTTGTAGACTCATTTTAAATGTTAGAAATTGTATCAACATTTAATGGAAAATGTAGTCTGGGTATAAATGAATTTGCACATCGTAATAAGGAAAATAAAGTTAAAAACAATTAATGATTAAAATTGGGTAATTTGCTGTTACCTCTACTTGTGTGGAAAAAAAAATATAAAAGCTACTGTATGTTTAGTCAGTTATACTATTTGACCTTTTCAGAAAAAAAGTTTAACCGCGAAATAGTTTTAATTTTACGTGGAAAACTTTTAGCCAAAAAAATAAATTTTTATTTGTATTATTAAATCGGTAACACTTTTTAGTCCGTTAATAAACACTGGTTAATGAATTAAATGGAAGCTGTGCAAGATTATTCGTTAAACTTTGTTAGCGTTAGCTAATAACCATCATTAAATCATAAGTAAAACTTTTTAAAAAGCTATTAGAGCTAGTGTCATTTTTATGATCTTTATTCATTTTGTCCACAGTTGCTTTTGATACCAGCTTTGATGCCTTCATTATCCTTTCAACATCACGTGGCTTTAATTGTCCTTTTGTATTTTTATTAATGCAGAGTTATTAATAAGAGTTGGTGCACTGAAAAAAATGGTAGGCTAACTTAAAAATGGTAACGTTAATTAGTTTAATTATTGTTTAACATCATCCAAACACGTCAATTCAGCAAGACTAATTTAGGTTAATGACTATGGTTCAAGTCAGGTTAAAACAGTTCTTTGTGGTGTCAGTTGCTAGCCAACACTTTTTTTAGTATAGACCTATAATTTAATCCATTGCATAAATGTAAAATAGCCACCGCCATGCATTTATAAAAAGTATTGTATTAAAATTCATCCACAGATTTTGATATGATTGAGTGCGATGGTGTATTAAATGTGAACGAGCTGTTTGTCTGACAGATTAGATGACGCTCGTGCTATCTCCGATCTGCATCCTCATGCACCTGCTGCATAACCGTTATTTCATGCGCTGTGACCCAGAGTGACGCTTCAATAGCTGGGCTCATTACAATGATGCCCATTATCTTGGCAGAGTTGTTTATGCACAGTTATCTATATTGCATTCAGATTATGAAGCACACAAGCATGCACAGATATTTAGTAGAAAACGTATATTTATTCGTACAAACATGTTTGCACCAGATTTATATTCTGAGGTAAATACATAATAGAATAAATCTCTTTATATACAATAAAATACAATAGCATAAGGAAGCAACAGGTTGAATAAATAAAACAAAAAGAAAAGTGGTGGGAAAGCCGTCATGAGCGCTGGTTAACTGTACGGATCAGTCGGACAGATGAGGGTTCTTCGGGTCAAAATACATAATGCATAAGGCCAGATCTTTGTCTTGTCCTTTCAGTCTATTGTCACAGCGTTGAAACTGATTTTTCACGCTCGTTTTTCAGCTTTATCGCTCTACAAATTGTAATATTGACTTTTCACCTTGGACAGCAAAGGCCAATCTGCCTTGCTTTTTAAATTATAATTATCTCTATGTTGGGGGTTCTGGTCACGCTCCAAGGAATGCAAAAAGTGCAAAGGTATTGGAAAAAAGCATCAACATCAATATCAAAACGTACAAAAATAAAACATTCTCATTTGCAAACTGTCATTAAGGCAAACAGTGAATACCTAACGTTGTGCTCTTGGTTCTAATAGAAAAGTAACAGTGATCTTACACTACTACACACTTCTGCGGATTCTATACCGACATGAGAACGCTGAAAGTCACATTAATAGATGCTAGGCACGAAGTTGCGGTAGCTGTACACTACGTCGGTTTGCAAGTATCCAAAATCGTCCATGGCTGCGGGGCTGCCCGGGTCTGAGTTGCAGTAAGACGGGGATGAAGACGAGGAGGATGCGCCGGACGGCCAGGAGCAAGAGTCACTACCGGGGCTGGGTGCATCTGCCATGCAGCTTAGTCCGGGGAGCAGCAGCGGAGCGTCTCTTGACTTGCCCTGCTTCTGGTCTGCGATCCGGATGGTCTCCGAAAGTGCCCAGATGTAGTTGTGAGCGAAGCGCAGAGTCTCGATTTTGGTCAGCTTTGTGTCATCGGGAAACGCAGGCAGGACGCTTCTCAAAGCATCCAAGGCGTCGTTAAGGTTGTGCATCCTGTTCCTCTCGCGGTCGTTGGCCTTCAGCCTGCGGTTCTTCTTCACGACGTGCACAGTGGTTTCGTTCCTCGCGCGCCCCCTGCGCCTCTTCTTCTGCTGGAGCTCGGCTGGAGATGCAGGTGGTTTTCCGCAGGAGGACGCGGGGGACGCGGGGTGGAGGCTGCTGCGCGAGTCCTCATCATCCGTATGCGAAAATGAGTAGTCACAGCTTGAGGTTTCCATGTCGGAGTATACGGTCTCCATTGTTGATAACCTGGAGAAATTGACAAAAACAAGTTAGGAATACGCGAGAAAAGAAACAAAAAACAACAGCAGTCGTGCAAAGTCCTTCCAAGTTGTCTGCATGACGCAGATACGCACCTTATTGGTGGGTTGGGAGATGCTTGAGGTTTTGCAGAATCCTGCAGATAGTTTGTGTTGAAGTTAAAGGCACGCGTCTGTCTCGCTCTTAACCCTCAATCAGCTCGTGTGAGCTTGTGAGCTTGGCACACGACTGGCCTCACCTACCTTATATACCCTGATGGGACAATGGACATACCCCCCTCGCTTTGGCATTTTTGTGAAGGATGAATGAATGGTTTGCATCAGGTCTGCCCCGTGCCGCACGACCATCTCATTAGCATAATTTATGCCCGTTGTTTGTTCGCCCTCCGAAGCGTGCCTGTAATCACCGCTGACCAATCAGAGAGCGGGAGAGCTGTCCGGCCACGCGAGCGGAGCTGTTGCTGTCTGTCCTGCATGCACCAAGCGCACTTTAACTTAAATCTCAAGAGGAAATCGAAAAGAATGGACATCCCTAAAAGTGGCCTGAGGCTACAAGACACATTTTGCACATTTTTCTAATGTATTTTGTTATATCAAATAATATCTGTCAAAATTATTTGATGAAGTACCCAATTTTTTTGGGTTTGTTGCAGGATTATAAATGTTATTTTAAATTATAATATATATATGTAAATATATATATATATATATATATATATATATATATATATATATATATATATATATATATATATATATATATATATATATATAATATATATAAAGTGTGGTTAATTATAGCAGGCTACTTTGATCTCAAGCTACTTTGCAATATATATATATATATATATATATATATATATATATATATATTTTTTTTTTTTTTTTTTTTTTTTTTTATGTATTTTACTAAATGCATGTAACATCACAAACGTGATTCTGCAAGACCTCACAAGTTTTCCATATAAGCATATTTGCATCAGGTAGAGATCTATGTTTTGAATTAAGGCTCACAATAATTTGCCAGAACAAAACATTACCTAAAACAAGAGCAGAATAATGTTGATTAGACTAAAACAACAACAACAACGCTAGCCTACATTACTAAAGAAACCCATTCTCCAAACATCCAATAGTAGCATACAATTATGCGTTGGTTAACAGGAAAAAAAACTTTCAAAGATTTGCATTTTCAATGCACATTTTAGACTGTTTGTCTTATTTCACATTAAATGTTTTTTTCTGACATTGCCTTTCACTATACATAACCCATATTTCACGTCCACATCAAAACGACGCGTTTACAGAAGTGCTGTTTTACTTTGTTTCACGCTGTCTGCAGCAGCATTTTGAGTTATAACAGACAGGGTGAAAGATGCAGTTCAATCAAACTTGCTCCAATGAGCCCAGTGGCTTAAGTTTTATTTAAAGACATCTTTATGAGACAGCCGTACAATTGTTCATTAATTATTCAATTTATTCAATTGCAAGCAACTCGCCCCTCTTTGGAAAAAAAATGAAGGGGCACTATTTAGAAATAGTTTGGCGAGAGACCTGCGGCGCTTTTCTCCGTGCGGTATTATGGCGATGGGGCACAGTCATTTATAAATAATTACACAATGTTTAGAGTCTTCAGGCATGTATGATATATCAAAGCGATTATAAGGTGAATTGTTCCATTGTGCGCCTCTCCTCTCTCTTCTTTTCAGCTCTATACGGTTTGTCCCCCGTCCAAATTCTGCGCCTCTGAGCTTTTGTCACTCATTTTTCTCGGCCTGCGACACTCCAATAGCATTATTCTTATTCAAATAGTCCCAGCGTGAACAAAAAACACCCCGCTTCTGAGGCACGTTTGTGCTTTCTCTGGCATCAAGTGAAGCACAAGTGGACTGGATGCATAATTTCAGACAACCTAATATGAACTCATAAAGATGTAGTGAACTTCTGAGATGTTTTTTTTTACTGCAAAGAATAGCCTATATATATATATGAACAGATTTTAGTAATTTTGTATTTGTGATGTATTTACACAATGGCATTGGCTATTTATTCAGAATTTATCAATTCTTCTTTCCATGTTTTCTTTTATTTTTATTTCTAAAAATGTACTGTGTAGCCAATCATAATAAATAGTACTATGTACTATAATATCTTATAATTCTTTGCCAGTCACGCATTAGAATTTGGAGACAAAAGGTTAGCTCAAACGTAATCTAAAAGTAGTCGCAATACAAAACCTAAAACAAGTAATAAGAAAATAAGCAGGTACGTGAATCCCAATGTAATAATGATCTAATATAGCTTACGTAATTTAGAATGATTAATTATTTTAGCTTTTCTTTAATTAGTTGCGGACGACAATTAGCAAGTGATCTAAGTTTTTTTTTTTACGATTTTAGATTTTATGGCGAACGCATTGGTTTTAAAGCCCATGTGATGCCTCCGTGGAGGTCCAGACTGGGGTGATGGGGGGAGATCGATTTTACTATTACAACACCAACCTGTCAGTAATAACTTCAAAGACGGAAAACAGCTTGAACGACTATTTTGCTTCCAGTCAGAACATTAGTGATCTGGCCCGGACCGTGCACTTATTGCTCTTATAAAGTCATAAAAAAGTTATTGTTTTACAATGTTACTTAACATTACTTATTTCCACAAAAGTGATGGATGTGTCAAGAGTTTTCTCTCTCTCTCTTTCTCTCTCTCTTTTTTCCTGAAAGGGGCGGCGGGGAGGAAGAAGGGCTTTGCCCACAGCTGAGAGATGTTGCCAAGGAGATTTTGACAGGATTAGCCACAAGTGCACGAGACCTGATTGCATTTCAATAGCAGAAACACGTGAGAAAATGAAACAACTGAATTACTTAAAGAGGGTCTGATCTGAACCCCAAAACAATCATGCACGCTGCACTTTTAAAAAAGAAAGCAATGCAACGCACGTGGTCTGCTGTCCGCGAGCATAGGCTCAACTTAAATATACGGCCTGAATAGAAGTGATATTTCAATGCACAATGCCTATTGCAACATTAAAAAAGGGAAGAAGAAAGAGAGCAGTATTAAAACGCCAAAGATTTGCATGGCAGGTGTGGAAACGGTGTGTGAAAGGTGCATTGGTGTTGTTCGACCTGTGGCTTCTGTTTTGGATTGGCATGTGACGTGTGAAGAGCAGAACTCTCTTTATTCTCCGGCAGAATGGCCTTTTAATTTATTTTATATCTATTTATGCAATTCGAATTAAAATTCAATTTTGCATTCGGCCCAGCATTAATCCCCGGGTATTAACGCGATTACTGTTCGCAAAAGATCTTTGAGTCAGAAAGTCTGATAGAAGTTTTCACATGGTAATCCCCGGAATAATCCTTTCCCCTGGCGCTGCGGCAGGATCGGGGCCAGAGGACCTTTTCTCTCCTTGTTCAGAATTCAAGCAGGGCAGAATAGGGCCATTACTTTTGAATGATAATTAATTCCTTACTCCAGTGCTTCAATTGTACGCGGACACCACACCCCAAATAAGAGAATCACCCCCACATAGCACTCCCTCCCAGCGCTCACACACCGAAAAGAAACGCTGGGGTTACAATCGTTAAAGACTGCAGCAACTTTGTCACACCCTGCTGGAAGATTCTAGAGCTTTAATAAAGTCACGGCTTTGTTCACATCAAAATTTGAATGACTTGCGGTATATTTTGCGGAATAAAATAGACTTTTATCTAGATTGGAAAACAAAGTTATGAAATGTTGCGTTACACCTGTTCTCAGGGGCGGTTTTAGTGATTTGAGGGCCCTAAGCATATCTAGCCATGGGGCCCAAAAGTTCTAAAATGCATTTCACATTAATTTATTTGTAATTATTTAGCTTTTTTTTCTCATTCTCCTTTTCTTCATTTTATCTTAATGCTAAATAATAATAACATGTAAACTATCGTGTAACCTCTTGTAAAACTCTTTAAACAATTTGTTTTCTTAAGATGGATACACAACTAAAAATAATAAATGAACTGTTTCGTTTTTAAAACTAAATCGGTACTGATTTAACTGCTGTACTGGTCCGTGATTGAGAGTGGGGGACACATTTGCGCAGATGTAATAATTACATTCAAATGAACATTTTTAGACCCTCACCATACAAAATACAATAGAAAACAATGTTATACATAATTTATAGGTATAATTCTAGGTATTTATTTGGAGGGCCCTCAGATTTTCTGGGGCCATAAGCGGCTGCTTAACTTGCTTATTGGTTAAATCCGCCCTGCCTGTTCTTTCTTTCTTTCTTTCTTTCTTTCTTTCTTTCTTTCTTTCTTTCTTTCTTTCTTTCTTTCTTTCTTTCTTTCTTTCTTTCTTTCTTGTGTAAGTATAATCTAATCCAATTTATAATTTAAGGTACTAGATGTATTGTCAAGAACATGTAAAAAAAGGACAATAATATGATTTAATTTACATAAAGGGTTTTAGTAGTTTGTGAAATGTAAATATATAAAATAATCAATTACACTAGGGATTTTTTTGTTTATTTAAAAAGTTTTGTGTATATTTACTTGATTTCTGCAGAACAGGTGCTATTATCAAAATGCAATGGAATCTCATTACAAGTGATGTGAATGTAAATTCTCAGCTCTCTTTGTGAGTCCGACACATAATGTACCAGTTCGTGAACCTAGTACTATCAATCAGATGTCCAAGTCTAAATACAAACCCTACGGTGGGGCATTCACTTGTCTTGGTGTGTTTGTGCAAGTGCATAATTTACCTCTAGTTTACCCTGCATCAGTGCTAACAATGCGAGCTGTGTCTCTAAAGACTTTATATTTGAAAGTAACCCAGGCAACTCCTCACTAAAATGAGAAGAAGCTTTGCACAAGCTACATCAGCGTAAAAGGGAGGAAGTATAACAGCGATTCTCTGACTAATGATAAGTTCATACACCTGACCTCGCCAGACCATTGTGTTACACATTTTGCAGAGTTGCTTTTCTTTCACGGCTGTCCAGCTTTTTGTTTTTGCAGCAAATATTTGTCTGTTTACTCTAAAACAAAGCTTTTCAAACCGCTTGTTTAATACGAGCTCAAGCTAGAGAATTCTAGATTTTGTATTTATTATGTCCATCTAAATTTGTAAACAATTACGTTAACTTAATCATTTTGGGTTAGGACTACATAATTCTTTTTGACAATAATGTTGACAAAAGTGTAATCTTAAAAGGACAGTTGACCCAAAATGTAGAATTCTGCCATCATTTACTCATCCTTCACTTGTTACAAACCCTGTTTTACTTTCTTCTAATAAACACAAAATATGATATTTTTAAAAATGCTGGCAACTCCATTGACTTCCACTGTAATTTTCCCCACTATGAAAGTTGATACCAGCTTTCTTCAGATTATCTTTTGTTGTGTTCAACAGAAGAAAGCAGCTAATAAAGATTTAAAACAAAGGGGAGGAAATGATGATGTAGTATTTTTTCTGTGAACCATCATTTTCATTGTTTTAATTACAGAAGAAGACTTGTTGGACTTTTATTTTCACTTATTTTTAAAAATTAAAGATTTCATAATTCTTCCTAATTCTGCCAAGTGTGTTGCTTCACTTAAGATCAGTCTGAGATCAGTCTCTTTTTACTTGTCCAGTTCATATGTCATGTAAAAGAGTGAATTGTTTATGCAGCAGTAAACTGTTCAAGGGAAATTTTCCAGAAATTTAAAATGGTGTTTTTTTATTTTGTTCTTGGGTTGTGTTTGATTAAATTAAGTTGAAAGAACATCATTCAGATGTTTGAGTAAATGTGTCACGATTACATCAAGTTACTCCAATGATTTCTTTCTCTGACTGTATTTTATTCTCGAAGTGAAACAGGTTGGGTTGATGGCATCACTTGTAGGTGTTTGATTCAGCCATATGGTTTTGAGTGCAATAACTCGAATCTCTCGCCAACAATGGAGTAATTGAGAAGGGAAAGAAGTCTGAGCTTGACTCGACAAAGCTGCAAAAACTGCTTCTTTCACCCTAATGAAGCTGTTGTCTGGAGATTCGGCGTGGGGTTGGGAGGGTGGTGGTGGACGTGATTTGTCATACAATCTGAATCTTTAGGAGGGCTGGAGAAAGACCTCCTCTCCATATGTCTGCTTATTTTGCATCTGAAAGCTACCTTTGGCGAGAGCAGGGAGAGGGGGAAGGAAAGTAGTGAGCCGGAGCTCAGGAACAGGGCTTTTCTTTGCAGGAGCTCTGAGAGCACTCACATCAACACCGGACAAGGGCTTTGCTCTCAAAAAACAAAAGCCGCACCAGAGAAATATATCTGAACACAGTATGCTGGTCCAAACAAAATGCTGCACAATGAAAGGTGAATAAACCACTACTGTGGTAGGTTTGCTTACATATGTTCAGTTTCTTTAATGTGGCGGATAACAAAACTATCCCTTCCTATGAGTAAAGCAATCTATATATATATATACACACACACACACAGTTGAAGTGAGAATTATTAGCCCCCCTGTTTATTTTTTTTTACCCCCAATTTCTGTTTAACGGAAAGAAGATTTTTTTTCAGCACATTTCTAAACATAATAGTTTTAGTAGCTCATTTTTAATAACTAATTTATTATTTTATCTTTGCCATGATGACAGTAAATAATATTTTACTAGATAATTTTCAAGACACTTCTATACAGCTTAAAGTGACATTTAAAGGCTTAACCAGGTTAATTAGGTTAACTAGGCAGTTTAGGGTAATTAGGCAAGTTATTGTACAATGATGGTTTGTTCTGTAGACTATCGAAAAAATATATAGCTCAAAGAGGCTAATAATTTTGACCTTAAAATGAAAAAATGTATCAGACATAATGTGAAAATGTCCTTGCTCTGTTAAACATCATTTGGGAAATATTTAAAAAAGAAAAAAAATTAAAAGGGGGGCTAATAATTCTGACTTCAACTGTTATACATATATACATACAGTGCTCATCATGTATTAGTACACCCCTCACAAATCAAATCTATCTTTTAAATTAATAGTTTTAATAGGAAGCTACACAATATTATATTTGTGCATATACAGTCAGTACTTAAGCCAAATCTGGAGCTTATCTAAGAAAATAACTTACGATAACGATCCGAAAACGAGTACACCCAAATTTACATGTTATAGGAAAATATTAAATATAAATTTTAAAAAGAGGAAAAATAAAAATAAGCAAAAAATGTTAAAATTTTTGTTGAAATTTTGTAGGGTGTAATTTTCATTTTGCAATATTTTGCTTGAATTTAATTGTACTATCTTTTATTTCAAAATATGTTTAGTGACTAAAATATTATTTTAATAAATAAATCTGTTTAAAGAACATGTTTTGTTCAAATGCACCAAAATTGATAGCCTATATTCACTAAGAAATGGATAAAAAAAAAATATATATATATATATATATATATATATATATATATATATATATATATATATATATATATATATATATATATATATATATATATATATATATATATATATATATATATGTGTGTGTGTGTTGTGTGTGTGTGTGTGTGTGTGTGTGTGTTAAATTTTCTTATTTCTGTGGTTGCTTTACTTATAGGAAGTGATTTGTTATCTTAATATCTATATATATAACAAATGTTATATATTTAAAAAACCTTCAAACAAATTTTTTTTTATAAATTTGTAAACAGTACCTTTTACTTTATTGCAATTCTAATTCAAATCATATATTATTGTTATATGATGTATTTAAATACAAGTTAGAATAAGTGTTTCAACTTTACATATACTGGCTAACATTATTATTAAATATTGTTTGTATAATAACAGTATTATCAAATATTGTTGCTTTACAATTGTTGTGTAATAAATTATATATATTATACGTAATATAATCATTTACAAAATACCAAAAATGGATCAAACTAAACTACATTTATTACAAGAAATTAAAGGCTAGCCAGTCAGATTTGTTCTCCCTTCCTACATGATTTAGTTTTTTTGCATGGCCTTGTGCTTTTATATTATACATTTGTATTGCTCTTGGCCAAAAACAATATTTTCAGTGGATGAATTATCCAAATAAATAGAATCTGCACTCTGTGTCAACCACAGCAGCGATTTAAAGTGAGAAATTGCTGTAAGTTGATCCAGCAGTGAGGTCTGATTAAATGACGGCACTGTATCCACAACATGAAGGCCATGAACTTGTGACTGTGAAGACATCTGCACTCATTCTCTCCTCTGCCCTTTATAATATCAAGGTTAATGCGATGAGTGAATGCCTGCTCTCTGCAAGAATGTGATGCAGACGGAATGAAGAAATCCCTGAGGAGCGGCCTGGATATGCATGATGCAAAGCTCATCCAGCATGCTCAGATATGTGTGCGGACATCTGCCCTGCTCATCAACATGCATGGCTTTAGTCCTGGGGTTTCTGACCTGCCTCCGCAACAATGGAGAGACAGTCTGATCTATAGCACTGGACTGCATTTGCTTTTATTTGCCCGTGAAAGAGAAGCGTTTAAAACTTGCTATTAAAGCTACAAAACAGCAGCCAAACTGGAAGGAAACCTTTCAGAGAGCTTTTCCTGGATAAATGTTTTATGCATCACTTAACATTTAGTGCAAATAAGCTCTTAATTCTTAAATACATCATGTTTCATTGCTGGCTTATTATAGGGAGTGTAATGATTTGCTGGTGTTTATAATTAAGTAATCATCTTAGAGATATATTTTAATGATGTATTTTATTAAATAGATATTATTAGGCTAGTTTGATTTTTATTAAAAAAATTTTTTGGTTGACTGAATTTTATTTATTTGTTTTTGTTGGCAAACTCCAAAACAACACATTAATTTGATAATTAATTAATTAATTAATTAATTTATTTATTTATTAATTGATATATTTAGTTAGTTAGTTGTATGTTTATTTATTTATGTATTTATTATTCTGTGACAACATGAAGAACATGATAAATATATAACTGACAATATAATTTAAGTCTATATAGTAGCTAGTTGTCAAGATACCTCTGGATTATTGAGAAAAAAATATTTCATTCTTCACTTGCATTTAACAGCACTAAAACGGCCCTTCATAGCAAACATTGGTGTAAATATCAGTCGCTGCCTCGTTAGAAAACGCTTCCAAGTTCCTACTGTATATCTGGGGAATAAAGACCTCACAATGCAAAACTTTAGAGTTATAGTGACCTCTTGTGTTCGTGTGTTGTTTTGCAGGTTGTGTGTAAACGCTGAACACGGGTCAGCAAACACAGTAGCGCTTTTACAACTGGCTGAGTAAAATCGGATTTAGTTGAAACAACAATGGGATTGTTGCTGGTTATTGGTTAAAATTGATTAACAGTTTTTAAAACAACACTGAAATTGAGATCACTGTGTGTTCAATGTTTTAAAAATACAAATAATACAAAATATAATCTCATTTCACTAATAGTTAAAGGCTACCATTCAGTTTGGAGAAGAACACGTTTTGTATTATAAATTAGATCTGCAATCCTGACATTCATTCATTCATACGTCCATCTATTCATTCATCTAATCGTTCGTTTGTTCGTTCACCCGTCCACTCATTTGTTGCTTGCCTGCCTGAAAAATCTCAAATTAATTAAAAAAAATGCAT
Organism: Danio aesculapii; assembly: GCF_903798145.1. Classification (NCBI taxonomy): domain Eukaryota; kingdom Metazoa; phylum Chordata; class Actinopteri; order Cypriniformes; family Danionidae; genus Danio; species Danio aesculapii. Next base: position 28,692,446 of record NC_079448.1, read on the forward strand.
GTTACATACTGTATATAGAATAGCTTCTAGAATTAGAAATAAAAATGTAGAGTATTAAATATTTTTTTCTTTTTAAATATGTATTTATTTGATTATTTGTTTTATTTGCATGGTTATTAAAATTTGAGAACATTAAAAAGGTAAACATGTACAAAATTGGGTCATGGCAAAAAATGATGTAAGTTGGGTTATTCACGAAGTTTATTTTATTGAATAAGAGTTTTTTTTTTGTGGCATCAGGGTGGCGCAGTGAGTAGCGCTGTCGTCTCACAGCAAGGTCACTGGTTCGAGCCCCGGCTGGGTCAGTTGGCATTTCTGTGTGGAGTTTGCATATTCTCCCCGTGTTGGCGTGAGTTTCCTCTGGGTGCTCCAGTTTCCCCCAGTCCAAAAACATATGGTATGGGTGAATTGGGTAAGCTAAATTGTCCACAGTGTATGTGTGTGAATAAGTGTGTATGGATGTTTCCTAGTTATGGGTTGCAGTTGGAAGGGCATCCACTGTGTAAAACATATGCTGGATAAGTTGGTGGTTCATTCCACTGTGGCGACCCCTGATTAATAAAGGGACTAAACCAAAAAGAAAATGAATGAATAATTGAATGATTTTTTTGCTTTGTGACAGTATTAAATGTTAAAACAGAAGCAACTGTTAATCTGATTTCTTAATTCACCATGTTCTTTTTTAAAAAGCTTTATTATTAAACAACTTGTTTGCCACTACCCATGCCTTATGGAATGTAACATTTGAGTAAAGTCAATAGAATCCTTAAAGGGACTTTGGTAAAGTGTAATCATGTTAGCTTTAGTTTAAAAATGTATTTTGTACATTTAGCCTACTATTAGCATTTAAGCATCACGTACACAAAACTTACATATTCTTAATTTTTGTTAAGAAATTTTTTTGAAAGAAACATAAATTTTGGTCCTGACCTCAAGGGTTTTGATTTGTATGCATTCATTTATGCAAATAAATAAATAATGACTCCTTGCGCATTTAAACATAGCATTAAAAATTTGTACCAAAAATGTTTGCAATTTTTTATATAATCATTCATCTGGTGAAGTAGCTGCTTATAAATAATAATTCATTTTTTTATTCCTATTCAGTGTCTTACCTTAATAGGGAACCTTATAAACAAAAACAGTTGACGTGTCTACATGTGTATAAAAATCTAATTCAGAAAACAGAATCACTGCATACAAGCCCAGCAGAGACTTTACTTCTAGGGAATCTTGGGGCTTTTAATTTGCAGTTGTCTTCACCCGGAAACACTTGTGTGCTCGAGTCGCTGTCGAGGTTCGGCGCCTGAACGCACTGACATAAAAAGTCGTGGCTCTAAAGTTTTAATTCGAGACTTTTGGAAGCTAAAATACATTAAGAGATGTTTTACCACGTAAGTCAGTGGGCGTTTTACTTTCACGTATCAACTGAGTCGCTGCACTTATTTATGTCCGTCAATGTTTTCTGTGCTTACTGTTGTTTTCACGTTGTTTGTCACAATAGATCTCGCTGGAGCACGAAATTCTCCTCCATCCAAGATATTTTGGACCCAACCTTTTGAACACAGTCAAACAGAAACTGTTCACTGAGGTTGAAGGAACATGTACTGGAAAGTGAGTGACTTATTCAATGAATGAATAAACGTTATGAGATCTGAGTCTCTAATGCTTGTGTGTTGTTTCCCAGGTATGGCTTTGTTATTGCAGTAACCACAATCGATAATATTGGAGCAGGTGTTATACAGCCTGGCAGAGGTTTTGTGTTGTATCCCGTCAAATACAAAGCCATCGTCTTTCGTCCCTTCAAAGGAGAAGTTGTGGATGCTGTTGTCACTCAGGTTAACAAAGTACGGTTTGTGTTTTTATTTTCAGCCAACAGCTACCAGAGAAACACAATATACAGTCGAAGCATTGGTGTAATTCATACCTAACCTATGACTTCCAAGTCTTCTGAAACAAAACCTGCAGTCTATGCAAGAAACATTTAGAAAATTAATACAGGATGATTAATAATAATTATTAAAACAATAATGCACACACAAATGTTCATAATTTTGTATGATTTTCTAATTGTTCAGTAGACTGGAGACAATTATTATGCTTCTACTGTGGTTACCAGACCTAACTATACAGTTCAGATAATTTAATTCAGGACATTTGTCAGATTTTTGTCCTCAAACAGCTCCAGTGTGTAGTACTTATGTAGCGGCTTAATCATCTTATCCAAAGCTTTTAGTTTTGCTTTGATTCTTAAATGTTGTAGATTGTGAAAACTGTAACCATTCAGCGTAGTGATGTGAAACTGTAATGCAGTCAAGACCTGCCCGGAACTGCTTAAGCTGTGTATTTATTTAAAAATAACTGCGCATCTTGGGTTTTATCAGCCAATCAGAATCAAGCATTCAGTAGCCCTGCAGTATAATTACCTTTATTTCACACCCTTGGCAAATGGTCCTCAGAGCTTTTATGTTGGCATAAGATGGTATCAGATTTTCTAGATCTTCAGATAATTACTGAAGCTTTTATCACAATCTATGGTATTCTCAAAATTTTGACTTAAGCAGTATTAAAATAATTAATCAGTTTTAATAACAAATGAACACTACATTTTTGTGTATTGCATTATTGTACTTAAATGTTCACATTTAACAGATTTTCCAAGCAAAATAAACTGTGAAAGGATTATAAAGTGCATTGGGTAAACTCTTTACTAGATCCCATTTGTTATAGATATTATGTCAGTGTTAGTTTTGAGTAATTTACTGAACTTCATTAGTTAGTTATAAAATTTTATTAGAGTAATTAGTCATTAAGAATGTAATAACCTAAGATTAAAGAGTAGGGAACAAGTAGAACTAATGTTAACAAACGGAGCCTTATTGTTAGGTGCTAATGAACAATAGGACTGGAATGGATCTGAACGTTTTCAATCAATGTCTCGGGCATGTCATTGGCCAGATTAATGTGAAAATGTTTGCTTGACAATAAATAGCCTATTACGTTTTCATGTATTTGGTCCAGTTATTGACACCACTACCATTACAATAATCTGCATATACTAAAATTTTTTCTAATACTTACATAAATAATATGTCAGTGTATTTCTGAAGTGCCCATGAGACCAATATTAGGAATGTTTATTATCAGGATATGTTGCAGTGAACTTGGCACATGTCTAACCGGCACTTTTAAGAGTTAAGAAAACATGCACAGGCAAAACAAACTGAACACTCGTGGCTCCTGACAATACATTAAGGTCTTACAAAGAGAAAGATCACTCTACATGAAACTGAACATTATTCTCTGCTACAGATTTTTCCTGTGTTCCTTGCATTATTTATTTATTTATTTATTTTTTTCCCAGGTTGGACTCTTTACAGAAATCGGTCCCATGTCTTGTTTCATTTCTCGACATGTAGGTTTTTCATAGTAAAATATAATTGTGTAATTGGTAAAAGACATGTTTAATTAAATCTTAAATCTGTGTTGTTTTTTGTATCTAGTCTATTCCCTCTGAGATGGAGTTTGATCCAAACTCAAATCCTCCATGCTACAAGACAGTCGATGAGGTAGGATTGAATGCTATTTTTTTTTTTTTTTTTTTTAGTTTAGTTGTTTTTCAACAGTTTTAAATAAATATTAATATATATATGTTTTTTTTTTCAACAGGACATTGTGATCCAACAAGATGATGAAATTCGACTAAAGATTGTGGGAACTCGAGTGGACAAGAATGATATTGTAAGTATATGCCACTTTTCTCGAATATGTCGACTAATATTAACAGCTATATTTGGATAAATAATTTCTTAATTTTATAAACAGTTTTTAATTACTCGTTTTATCCTTTTATTTATTTTTTACTAGTTTGCCATTGGATCTCTAATGGATGACTACCTGGGTATGTGTTTTCTACGGTTTAAGCTTGAAACTCTTCTTCTTAAATTGATATCAGAACTTTTTCATTAATGCTATTCTTTGAACGATTTTTGTTATGATATCCAGCTTTTGTCTTAATATGTCTCTTACTCTTCTAGGTCTTGTGAGCTGATTCTTCTGCCGTGAATTTGGGAAATATGAGAGTTGTTGCTGTGGTGATGATACATAGTCTGTGTATATACTGTAATTATTTCCCCATTCATTTAGATTAGTTAGTTTTTTTTTTTTTTCCATTTTCTGTTTTTATTGTCTCCTTTTATCCCTATGTTGGTAGTAAAGTTTAAAGTTCAATTTTGGAACCAAATGAAGTTGAATGGGAACAAAGAGTAGCTCAGCAGTGGCTCTACATCACGTGTCAAACTCAGTTGCTGAAGGGCTGCAGCTCTGTTTAGTTCCAACCCTAGTTAAACACACCTGATCCAACTAATTGAGTCCTTCAGGCTTCTTTGAGAGCTTCAGGTAAATGTGTTGAAGCAGGGTTGGAACTACACTGTGCAGAGCTGCGGCCCTCCAGGAACTGAGTTTGACACCCCTGCTCTACATGACAGAAAGATTTAATCCAGGGGTGTCTAAACTTAGTCCTGAAGGACCCAACTTCCTCCAACACACCTGCCTGAAGTCTATACCTAGAAAGAGCTTGATTAGCTGGTTCAGGTGTGTTTAATTGGAGTTGGAACTAAAATATTAGGACACTGGCCTTCCAGGACTGAGTTTGGACACCCCTGACTTAATCTATAGTGAGGCAGCAGAGAACATAGTATATTAAATATGCCTGTTGAAAGCTCTTGAGCAGGGTTGCCCAAACTATCCTGCATAGTCTCCTTCAACACACCTGCCTTGAAGTTTTTTTTTTACACATAGAAAGAGTTTAATCAGCTAGTTCATGTGTGTTTAATTGGGGTTGGAACTAAAATATGCAGGACACCGGCCCTCCAGGATCGAGTTTTGGCACATCTGATCTTGAGCAAATTGACATGTATGTTTTGACTGTAATTATTCATCACTTTGTTTTTAGAGTTCTAAAGTCTCGTTTCTATATAAGACCATTTTTATCATGTTTTTGTATATGTCTGTCTGTACTTATCTACTGCTCCTTTGTAATACAGCACTCACAAAATTTTGAACATGTCTCTGTCTTGTATCTTTTTTTAAAGAAATGTGTTGTGCATAAGTTGTTGATTTTTGCTACTTTTGCAATGTCTGATTACGCATCAAAGAAATCAACTTTGGCAAGAAAATCCATACAAATGGAGCTTCCTAATCATTCCCAAGTTAAAGGATAACCCACTGCTTTTTATATTTTAACTGATCAAAAAATGTTTATTTAGCAATTGTATAAATTCTGAATTTGTTTTAGAAGATTTTTAGAAAAAACTAGAAGATTATGTTTTTTGTAAATGTCCTACTGAAAAAAATATATCAAAAGTTTCTGGACCCAAACTATATATAAATTAGCAATGAAATCAAACAAATTCGTTTCAAACTTGTATGAATTCACTGAAACACTAAAGCTTTTGTCGGACAGGGACAAATCTGTTTTCCAAATACTTTTTATAGTGGGGAAAAAGACATTTAAAATATAGCTGTGTTTATTATTGATGATCGAGACTATTATACACATAGGTTAAGCAATTTTAGCATTTATTCATGTTTTAAAAGCAATTTCGCTGATGCTCCCTAATAAATTAAGTGGAGCACGTCCAGCTCTCACTTTGCACCCTTACTGCGTTTTATTTCTGCGACCGAACAGGTCTATACGTCACCAGCGCGCCGCTCGTTCTTCCTTTCTCTCGTCCTGAAGATGGCGGCAGGGGTGAGTAAGATGGGAGAAAACCCTCTGACGGCTGATATCGGCTCATCTCCATCTGCAATCATGCCACAATCACCCCAATCCTTATATCTGCATATGTTCTCTCCGTTTAGAATGGTTTAGTGCTCTCTCTGTGAGCTGTTACGATGATTATTTCTGTTGTAAATGCTCTCCACACCCCTTTATAAGGTGGTTAGAGTGATGACGGGCAGAAACAGCGCTGCGCTCTTTGTGCCACGTTTCTTGTTTTCGTACCCCCTTATGACACGCTATGTTAGCTTTTTCCCCCCTAGATGACAAAATGTCATGTTATTTGTTGTTAGCTTTTAATTTAGGAAAGTGCCGCGCGCATATTAGCTGGTAGAAAAGCGATTTGATTTGAATTACGAACATTTCACATTAATAAGACAATTTTCTACTTTAGTTATTGATACCTGCTTGTTAAGTTTCGGGGTGTCAAAACATTTAGTGATTGGTTATGCATTTGATAAGTTTTAAAAGCTTAGCACCACTAGATTCATAAATTGTCATTGAAGCCGTTCAGTGTTTTGTTCTGGCAGTATTGGTTCTCTATTTGAATATGCAAACACTGTTTACACGCTGAGTGAGAAGTAATTTATCGCAGGGCAGTTTGCTGTCAGCTGTGTCCGGCTGAGGGAAAGTGCTGTGTAATGCTCTATGAGTGGTCTTAATGATGGGGGCAGCTTCTGTTGGCACTGAGTTTGTGTTACAGAGGGCCGCTGCCAAACAAGCAGCATCAGTTTCAGCAATTCAATCTCAAACCTTGTGTTTCCGCAGACTCTCTACACATACCCAGAGAACTGGAGGGCCTTTAAGGCTCAGATTGCTGCCCAGTACAGTGGGGCTCGTCTGAAGATTGCGAGTACCCCCCCTGCCTTCACCTTTGGGCAGACAAACCGATCCCCTGCTTTTCTTGGCAACTTTCCCTTGGGCAAGGTCAGTATTCTCTCCCTTTTCCCCAGCATGTGTTTATATGCGTTTATGCAGAATTAATTTATGAAATTGATTCCCAATCATTTAGGTTCCAGCTTACCAGGGTGATGATGGCTTCTGTCTGTTTGAGAGCAATGCCATTGCTCACTACTGTAAGTAATCTTTATTAGGGCCTGTTTACACTTGATATTTCACTCCTTTTCTTGTATAGTTATCTGATTTGATTAAATGGTAGCATTTTAACAATTCTTTTCATCTGGTGTCAGTATGTTGTCATCGAAATTACAATTTGAGAAACATTTCTGTGACTCATTTTAAATTGACCAACAAAATAAATTACTACTTTGTCTGCTTCAGTGGTTCATTGTCGATAACATGTGCGCCTCACACTAAATAAGATTTTAATTCTTGTATATTGTAAGTACTACCAGCGCTGCGTTTTTGGTCATGATTTGTTTGAGACAAAATTTGGTAATTCTAAAAGATGCCTGTAATCCTAGGCTAAAGTCTGTGATACTTGATCGCTTGTTAGACAGAATTTCATCGAAAGAATTTTTTTTTTTGTCAGTATTTCAAGATTTCAGCCGTTTTACTGCAGTTTGACATCTCTTTTAACAAGCTATAATCATAAAAGATTATTGAATCACAAAGTGTGAGCTGTACATGACCATGAGCTGAATGAGCTATGTCTGGGACTTGCTGACTTTTAAACTTGTATACTCTCATTGTTTGTTTTCTTGCATCTACTGTGTTTTTGTGCCTTAATGATACACCTTAATAACATCCATATTTAATTGTCCGTTAAGGAGTATTTTATTAAAAACTGACAACTTCACGAATCATTTAATGTATTGCTGGCATTTCTTGATGCAGTACCATTTTCATCTAAAGTTAACAGCCTCAACTGAATCTCTCAACTTTTTTTTTTTCTCTCTTCCTATCATTTGATTTTTGAAACTGTTTGGCTTATTGACCTTATTCTACAATGCGGAAGTGCGCTCGTTTTTGCGATTTTTGTTTTAGAACTTCCGATTGAGTTGCCTATGGGAGAAATGACTAAAAATAATAAATGGCAGAAAACGATCAAATTACACGCTCTATAAACAAGTGTTTGCATGACAATACATAAACAGTAGAATAATATAATACTAAAAGATCAGTTTGCAACATCAAGCAGCAGAACGAGCTGTTTTTAACCTCTAAAAATGATTGGAAGCGAATGAGACCGGAAGTTTTGAGCCAAAAAGATTCAAATGGCTGCGCCCGCTCGTACGCGGAGAATAAGGCAGATTGAATTTCTCTATGCATGACTGTTGATGGTTTAAAAAATGTTTCTCTTATTACATGCAACATTTACATCTGACTTTTGCTCCTCACAGTGAGCAATGACGTCCTTCGTGGCAGCACTCCACAGGCCAGTGCCCAGGTGCTGCAGTGGGTCAGTTTTGCTGACTCTGAGGTCATCCCTCCAGCTAGTGCATGGGTGTTCCCCACTTTGGGAATCATGCAGTTCAACAAGCAGGTTAGCATTGAATGCCTGTAAACACAATCGCTCTTGCTGTCAGCAGTTGCATTGAAAGGTTTGTGAGACTGTACTCTGTCTGCATTATAGGCCACAGAACAGGCTAAGGAAGAGGTGAAACGAGTCCTTGCCATCCTGAATCAGCACTTGAACACTCGCACTTTCCTGGTTGGGGAAAGAGTCAGTCTGGCTGACATCACTGTTGTCTGCTCTCTGCTCTGGCTCTACAAGCAGGTGAGTCTCTTGAAAATGTCAGCCAGGCCTGGATGATAAATTGATTAGTCGAGTAGTAACTGAAATCAATTTGTTTGAGTGTAAATAGTTTTTCACTCATGCGACGCTTTCTAGGTTCCTGTAGTTCCCCTCGCATTTGCCATAAAATCACACAAACATGGCAGTAAGCAGGAAAGATGCTGTGCTATATGAAATGACAACGAACACGAATGCACAAGCATACCCACCAAAAAAAAAGGCAGAATTCAGTTCTTTTTCATGTATTAACTGTGAGACATGCATTTGAACCAGCTCACATGCCTTTCCTTTTCCCATGGTGTGAAGTAATAAGACTATTAATAGACAAGATACACACATGAAGTTAAATCACAAATAAATTCTGTGTTATGTATGTATGTCTGCCAGCCCTAGTCCCAGCACTAATTGTTTAATTAAAGGCTAATATTAAATGTAGTTAAACACATAACCAGTGCTTGAGCATCACTTGGGATCTGTTGGTAGCCGTTACTACCTGCCTGATTTGTAAAAAAAGTGGTGGCAATAATGAACGGAAGTGGCCACCTCGTAATTCTCTATACAGGAAAAACTGCCAGTATATCCAACTAAAAGCTAACGAGCTAAAAGGTATTAAACATGTGAACTAGGGTTGGGTCAATAGAGGATGTCATCGTCCATCGCTGATGATGGATAGACATCACGATGCTGAGCTGGCATCACGATCCTCTGCCCCACTTCTGTCGCAGCAGCAACCCGCTTACGAAAAATACACATGGCCCTAATTACACTAGCACATCTTAGTTTTAAAATGGCATTTTAGAATGAAAATGATCCGTGCCCACACTGGCGTTTTAACCTAGCATTTCTGAAAAGCCCTCCTTCTACACTATACCGCTGAAAACGCACTATGTGATCATACACGGTCATGTGCTGCAGCAGTCAGCAGAGCAGGTGCTTTGAGCGCAAAACCCCAGAGAGCAGTGCACGTCGGACAGTTTCTCAAGGATGTACTGCTGGATCGAGTCTAATAACTCTTCGGTCTTTTAAATTTAACAGGTAACGTGTCACAGTGTCAGTACACTGCTTCAATCTTTTGCTTGCAAGCTTGTACTTTAGTAATTTTAGCGAAAACCTCAGATAATGTTGGTTGGTTGCTGTTGATTGTGCACATTTTTTACCAACCAAGTTTGTTGACGCCAGTATAACAACACAGATCACTCTGCCTATTCATGCCAGAGTCCCACGAAAAAAGTGATTGACAGGTGGTAATCTGTGCAACTTATCTTTATAAAATTATGATTTGGTTATTGGTAAAACAAAGACTATGCGGGTCAGGTAGTTGAAACGGAAGGCTACAAATAATGAATTCTTTATGAATTATTTATAAATAATTCACTGCTGCCTACAACAACGATGCCATAGTCCGTTTCGATGTTTCACATTAGACATCGTATGATGTCAGATTGGTCGACATCGCCCAACACTAGTATAAACCCTACATCAGTAATGGCTCTTGACATTTGATTGTCGTGCACAGCAGACCAATTGTATTAAATTATTTGCATTTTGTATTCGCATTTGTCATTATTGGCTTCAAATGCTGTGTGATCGTAATGTACCTATTGAAATTCCTTGTTATTAGTGTTGTCATATGAATCCAAATTGTGTTTTTGTGGAGCCAAATATCACAATCCATAATTTAAATATTTTTTGATTTCATCTTAATGCCACTTCTACTTGAACGCAGTCTGTCTTGTCATAAAGAGCACAACCTATGTTTTGCCACAAGAACATATGGTGCAACTGAATAAAGTGCAGAGTTCTTAAACTCTGTAGCGACTACAAGGTCTCTAGTATAGTGAGTTTAAGAACAGCTGGTGTAACTACCCTGGTGCTCAATTGAGTGTGTAATCTGTGCATATTTACCAATGTTAATATTGTGTTGATTTATTCCAGGTTCTTGAGCCTGCTTTCCGTCAGCCCTATCCCAATGTCACTCGCTGGTTTGTGACCTGCGTCAACCAGCCCCAGTTTAAGACTGTTTTGGGAGAAGTCAAGCTCTGTGAGAAAATGGCTCAGTTTGATGGTAAGTTCTTAAACCATCCCTCTTTAGTTTTGGCTCTACATCTTGGTACCTCCTATACAGAAAATCAGTCTGGGTATAGACATTTTTTTTTTTTTTTTTTTTTTTTTTTTTTTTTTTTTTTTTTTTTTTTTTTTACAATGATGTCACTTCACTCCCCCCCCCCATCAGCAACGCAGTGTATTTTTAGTTCCGTTTAACCTTTCAATGAATGGAGACTTTTCTGGAAAATGGACAAATAAAAATATTAACGTTGCATGATCTGATTTAGGACTGTTGGTATCGGGCATGTGTCCTAATGTTTCTCTTTCAATACTGAACTGCTGTCTGAGTGCTGCTGAGTTTGAAAATGATTCTTTAAGTTATTAAAAATAGGAATAAGCTATTGTTGATCAAGGAAAGCAACCTTTTCACTTAAGTTTATTTCCTCAATGGATTTATTTTTACTTTAATGCTGGTCTGAATATGAATTTATATTATTTACATGTAAACATTCCAGCATGCGTACAATTCTTTACTAAATCATCTTTTATTACCTGGTAAGTGCATCTATAAATGCAGCCAGTTTCATTTATTTTTTACTGATCTAGTTATAGTTTGTTCATTTGAATGAATTATGTCCTACCGCCACCCATTGCGTAGATTTAATTGGATATTAGTACTACCTTTTTAATTAATAATGCTACAAATAAATTCATAATCTAATAATACTGAATTCAAATGCAGGCTCCTTGGTGTTATTTTTGCAATTGTAATTATTTTTTTTTAGAATGATTTCGTTTGATTTTAAGTCACATACAACATTGTTCTATTTCATTTAATTTGAATATTAAGTAGACATGTTTCGTGTTCATGAATAAAATACCTATATAGGAAGAAATGGCAGTAGAATTGTACAACCACAGTAAAACACCCACAGTTTTACTTATTTATTTATTCTTCAGGACACACAAAACAGAAATAATTCTGACACAAAAATGTGCAGCACCCGTGTAAACGCCTGAAATCTTTACTGACAAGTCCATACCAACTTCATCTGCAGTAAAGACAGCAACACAAAGCAATAGACTCTGTTTAAAGTCCCATTTTCTTGGTTCAAGCAGAAATCTGGATGATCAATAATTTTTAATAAATAGATGTCAGATGTCTCACCATGGATGCAGACAATAGAAAACCATCGTAGTCGCAGTCTTAACTGTTTTTGTAGAAAATGTACAGCTGACTGGGTGAGTTCTCTTTTGGGATTTCTGTGTAGGCGGAAGTAATGATAAACTGCGCGGAGGGAAACCGTGTGACGTCATGTGAAAAGGGTCTATAAGCACAGTGCCATGAAGCACAAACAAATATTAAATCCATGTGTATAGGAGCATTCTGCCATAATTTGTGGCAAATTTTGAAAGCAGTCAGTGTTGATAAATCCACATTTTGAGATTGAGTCTCTTTTGTGTCTGCATCAAGGGAATTAGTCAATCGAGAGCATATTAAATAATTTTTATATTAAATGTTTTTTTTTTGAGCAATGTCAAATTATTTTGGGCTGCACTGTAATCATTAAGACATTTTAGTCTTAACGAATAATTTAAATTATTGCGGCTTAAATTCCTTTTCATCTTGACTGGCATGCTAAAGCTAACTCTGAAGCATTCCAAAATAGTATTTAAAAATAAAAGCACTTCACTCTTTCACCCTGACCCTAGTAGTATTTTTGTGTGTTTTTTTTTTTTTTTTTTTTTTTTTTTTTTTTTTTTTTTTGTTTTTTTTTTTTTTTTTTTTTTTTTTGTTTGTATCCTGTGGACATGCATGTTTAAACTGAAATTATGAAGAATGGCAACAGTTGTACATTACACTTTACCCGACTCCGACACTAGTCATAGAAATCACCTGGGGCCTTGAAAGACTGTACGAAGACTTGCGTTGAATAATGCTTAAACATTAAACAGAAAATTCGGTGTACACAGCGTTTCATACACAAAATTTTTACTGAGTACAGAATTTACAGCTTGGTCTGTACGCAGTAAAAATATTTAGATGTATGAAACGCTGTGTACACTGAATTTCACGGATATTCTCTTTGTACATGCGAATTAACGTGAAACTTGCCTCCTCCCCCTTTTAAATATGGTAATGACTCCACTTTGGCTAAATCAAACAAAAAAGCAAGCAAGAAGAGAAACTTCATAGAATGTGAATTGGAGGTGCTCCTATCGGAGGTAGACCCAAGAGAAACTGTTATTTGCAAGTTTGTCCTCTGGAATTAATGAAAAAAGAAGAAAAATAGAGTGGGAGAATTTAGCTGATGCATTTAACGCAGTGGGGTCTGAACATCACACTGTGAGTGAATTAAACGTAATGGTCTGATGTAAAGGTGCAGGTTAAGAGGAGAACAGCACCGTCAAAGTGTGGACCGAACAGACGGGGGAACAGGGGATGCTGAACTAACACTCTTTGAGGAGAGATTTGCCTCAATTGTGGGTGACGCTTTACTGTCTCGAGTAGTGTCTGTGGGAGACACGGATGTATTAGAGGAACATTTTGTTAGGGCGGTATGGCAGCACCCCTCCACTCAAGGCAGCGCCACCGGCATTTCAGCTGCCCAATCGCCCGCTCTACAACTGACGAGTGGGAGAATGGGCGTCATTGTATCTGCGCTCTTGGTCTGTTTGTGGGTTGTTAACAGCCAAGCCTTTAATGGATAACCGCAGTCTCCTAAAATAATTATGCTCAATAAAAAAACACAAAAAAAAACATTAAAAAAAAACTCAGCTGGAATAATATCTTTAAATACACCACTCACTAAGAAGCCACCCATCCCACATGGGATAATGTCAATTTAACCCATTTTATCAATTATAAATGAATAGCAATGTTTTTCACATGTGTTGTGCGATACTTTGTATTGTGCAATTTAATGTAGTTGCCTCTAGGAGTCGCCAATGGAATAAAACAAAACACACAAAAGAAATACACGTACGGCAGACATGAAGTAGCAACGGACCAATGCACATTCTTCACGTTTTTCATCGTTAGTAAATCCAAACGTGAGCGTGAAAGCTGCCGTATGCAACGTTTTTTGTGCATACGCAGCGTTGATGCATGAGGCCCCTGGTGTTCAATGCTGGCGTTGAACACCAAGTAAACATTTGCTGTTTGGTGCTTATTATTTTTCTGTGACTCTTCTAAAGTGAGCAATATTTTGCAGAAGACAACTCCAAAACAAATCTCACATATGCTTTTATACAAGAGTCCTGTCCTCTATGAAAATATTCAGTGCAAGCAGTTTCTGTCCTTAATGTTAAGTTTCAGTATATCTTTGCTTGTTTCTGAAGCTAAGAAGTTTGCCGAGATGCAACCGAAGAAGGAGGCTCCTATCAAGAAGGAGAAAGGTGGCAAGGAAGGAGGCAAGCAGCAACCGCAGCAGCAGCAGGAGAAAAAAGAGAAGAAAAAGGAGGAAAAGAAAGCCGCCCCTGCTGAGGAGGAGATGGATGAATGTGAGGCTGCATTGGCTTCTGAGCCAAAAGCAAAGGATCCATTTGCTCACCTTCCAAAAAGGTACTTAATACACCTTCGCTTTAGAGCTTGAGAGTGTGTTGGCGCTCATCACTCTGCCTTTTGTCCTCCTACTGCTAGTTCTTTTGTCATGGATGAGTTTAAGAGGAAATACTCCAATGAGGACACCATGACCGTGGCATTGCCTTACTTCTGGGATCACTTTGATCGCGAGGGCTTCTCAATCTGGTATGCTGAGTACCGCTTTCCTGAAGAGCTGACAATGGCCTTCATGAGCTGTAATCTTATCACAGGTATGCTCGGATCACATTGACTGCACTTATTTTCGTTTGATATCTTGAAATATAAGTGCCTGGAATGTTCTCGGGTTTATTTGAATTCACCATGTGCTACTTGCGCAAGACTTTCTCACAGCATAGTTTTTCACTGAATGTACATGTACTCTCTTGCTCTTCTCCTCAGGAATGTTCCAGCGACTCGATAAACTGCGCAAGAATGCATTCGCTAGTGTCGTCCTCTTTGGTGCAAACAATGACAGTCGCATCTCTGGTATCTGGGTCTTCAGAGGCCAGGATCTTGCGTTTCCTGTGAGTAATTTTACCAACAACTGTTATACTAGCTACATGTGCTTATAGTTCGGTTAAAGGGAAAGTTTCCTATTTGAGCTGATATAAACTTTGAATTTTGTTGTGGGTCAGACTGACACTCATTGGATTTAGTTCAAACCCAATTCCCCTGAAACGCACTAAAAAGCCAGTTGGGCAAAACCTGTAAAACATGTTAAAATTCCTGTTCTCATGCATGTTTTCATTGTGGAGTTACGTTTGACATTCATTTTTAGGCTAAATGCTTTGGATAAAGAATCAACCAAATGTTTAAATATAAAGGTCATCAAAATGTAGTTGGGAACCTGACACGCTATCTTTTTGGATTGTGTGAAGTGCTGCTAGCCAGGACATTGCAGATTAAGTCTGCCCATCACCATCATAGAAACAAATTTTATGCAAATTCCAGAATAGCACATAATGCCAGAACTCTGCAGGGATGCTCGTGGACCTAAACCAGAATTGATTTTAAAATGTTTTGATCATCTAGGATTTAACTTTCTGTTCAGGTCAAAACTTTAAGGTTTCCTCTTTTCTCTATTATTATTATTATTATTATTATTCCAGAGCTCTGAAGTAAACACGAGCCCATCATGAGCAAACGGAATTAAATTATTAATTGCAGTTATTGCTTCAAGTCACCAAAATTTATATTTGTTCATTTTAACAAGGCCTATTAAAAACATTAGATACTGAGGATGAAATCCTCTTTAATAAGACACTGGAGCTTGTTTCACAAGTTTTGACAGTTCTGGGGGGGTGAATGTATCTGGTGTCGTATTATAAAGAGAGAAGCGTAAACGAGATGCACATTTTGCTGCGAGTGTAATCCACACTATTTTTTTTTATAAATGAAAATGAATGCTAACTTGAAACAAACATGAGACATAATTTCAGTCTTTTGTTTTGAGTTTTGTTAATCTAAATGAGCCTTATGCGTGTAAATCTGTTTAATAAGGTCTGTTAGTTTTATGAACATTGCAAGGCAGATTGGCTAGATCAAGTTTTAAAAAGCTGCTTTTTAAAAAAAATAAAATAATTAAATCCAAGGCACATGGTCGATGTTTAACTCCAGTGGCTTTCGTCATGTTTACACAAAGCACAGAATAAAAGGAACATTGGCTGTTTTGAGATTTGTCCAGTTGTGACCAGTAACCAAACAATCTCTTCCTCCCAACACAGCTGGTGTGATCAAACTAAAGCAATAACAAATGCAGCAGGGCTCCAGGAGTAAACAACTTTAATATCCGAAGTCTTGAATGTTTCACAGAAAGAGAAAACTGGTGTTAGATAAAAACCAGCACATTACAGAAGAAGATTTTCTCTGTGGAACATTTCTCTTGTGGTTGCCAATTCAATTTAAATGGTTTAGATAGCATGGTACAGGAAGTCATTCCTGTTTAACGGTCCTTTTAAATCCACAATTGTTGTGAAGTTACTTCAATGATTAACTTTTTTTGTAATTTATCCCAGATTATAAAGACGCTTTTAAAAACATGCACTTTATTTAAATATTAATTTATTATTTGATACAAATCTATTTTTATTAGAAGTTTAAGTGCCATTTTTCAATGTGTAAATATTAAAACATAATTTAAAAACTATTTAGAAGTCCAGAAATGTTTAAATTCAGTGGTCATTTTTGCATCTGTACGTAATGGATCAGAAAATAAATATGGACAATAGCTCTTAATGCTTTTGATACAATTCGTGCATTTACAACCAGCCCTAAGAATTTGACTAATTTTCTACTCTCCACAGCTGAGTGACGATTGGCAGATCGACTACGAGTCCTACACTTGGCGCAAGTTGGATGTGGACAGCGAGGAGTGCAAGACCATGGTGAAAGAGTACTTTGCATGGGAGGGTGAATTCAAACATGTAGGCAAACCTTTCAACCAGGGCAAGATTTTCAAGTGAACACCCTATGCCTAATATTTATCAACGTCAGCATCAATGGACATGAAATCTGTTTGAGAATCCCATGTACAAGGCTTTGAACTGTGGTGGAAGGAAGACTTAAGTTGAAAAAATAAACCTTTTTTTTTTCACAATCCCTCTCTGGTCTCTTTGTTTGTAGGAGGGCATTTTAAAACAAGTCTTGATTTGTTGTCAGATCTGCCTTTTTAAGCCTCTCGCAGTTTTGTAATCTAAATTGTTTTATAAACGTTTACAATAGTTTTTAGGGGGAGACTGGTAAGCTTTGAACAAGGTTGAAAGTATGAAATTTGCTTTTAATTAGGCAGTGCTGGTTTTAATGTTCCCAGAAAGTATTTTTTCCCCACAGTGCCTGATACACTCCTGGGATCTGAGATTGAGAGCATATAAATTATGATACACTCCTCAAGTCTGGAAATCATTGGAGCTCTGGAAACAAATGGCGTTTCAGCCATTTAATTAAGAGAATGCTTGCATGTTTTGACTCCAGCTTTTGGAAAAATTGGTAAAACTGAAATCCACCAGAGGGAGCCTAAGGTCACGCTTCAATACCTCCAGTGTGGTCCCAAGTTAAAGATGCTGAAGTGTTTTAGATAATTGTACTTCGTGATTTTTTTTGTATTGCAAAGTTTTGACTTCCCTTGAACTACATTTTCATGCAAACTATTTGGCATTTTGATTGCTTTTCAAATTGAATACATTAATTGAATTCAAAGTTTCGTAAAGTGAGCCTGAAGGAATGCCTGATTTGTTGTGAAACTTCTCAAAGTTAGTCTCTATTGTGTCTGTATGTATTCTTAATGCAAGTTATTTGTATTAATACTTTTAGCTGTTATCTGAGGTGAACAAAGTTCTGGCTGCAAGGGTCAGTTGTAACAAATTTTGGTTAGTTGTATCAGTGAAATCCCAAGCAAGTTTAGCCATCTATGTGTTTTGATTTCAGTATATCTATATAGGCCTATGTCTTGGAAGAGAAAGATCTGAAAGCCAAAGAAGTTTTGAGGGTCAGTGTTTGACCTGTTCTCTTTAGTGGGCTCATGAAGCCTGCAAGAACAACTTGTTCAATTGTAGAAGCTGATGCACATTTGCCTGTTTTACAGCTTTTTAACACCGACAGACACCAACTTTTTTGAAAACTCTTCATCTTTTAAATCCATTTTATTTGTCAATTCTGTATTGTTACAGCTCACCCTGGTGTAAATCATGTTACATCTTGCCCCAGGTTGTGTTAACCCATACTATGAGGTGAATGGTAATATTTCACTTCGGTTTGAAACTAAACTGAGCATTTGTGCTGCAAAAATATATATATATATATAGCAGTCATTTAATAGGCTTTTGTGGGTAGTTTGAATCACATTTTAACACAGGCTTAAAAGATTTCAGTTAAAAGACCCGGTTAGCCCATCTATCTATCTATCGAGAGAGAGAGAGAATTTAGGTAAGCCTTGTGTAGAATCACTTTAGTTTTTGACTTTGCATTTCTAATGATATTTAAAAGCATCTTGCCATAGGCAAAGCTTCAAGTTACGAAATTGACAAATGCACGCATAGACTGTTTAAACATGTCTGTCTTTTTATTCACGAATTTTTTTCCTTTTACTCTGCCAGCAAAACAGCTCACTCACTTGCTAAAATCCACACACTTCTGAGCGTTAGAGTATGCTAAGGTTGTCATGTTGGTTGACACACCTGAGGTAAGACTGTGTAAACTTCACGAAAAAAGCCACACCCTGCCCGCGGGCGTGACCGGTAACTTATCCTTTTATTTTGTTTCCAACGCTTCATTGATTTAATGTGCTGGAATCTGAGCGCTAATCTCATATATGAAACAAAGGAACACAACCTTTATCCGTGTGGGAGAAGTAAACAACCCCGAAATGCGCTTTAAGTAGCTACATTAAACGCGGGAGACGGGACACACACGGGAGAGCAACTTAATCAGAACCCCCACTACTAAAAAAAATAGAAAAGGGTTTCTACTTGGAGTGCAAAAGATGTTTGTTTCAGTGCTGAAAGGTATAGTTCAACCAAAAATGTAAAATTTGTCATCATTTAACAACCCATCACACTTCACATTTCTTCTGTTGAACAAAAAACATATATTTTTAGCTTGAAACAGTACCCATTGACTTCCATATTTGTTTTTCTAAAATGGAGGTCAGAGGTTTTCAGCTTTCTCCAAAATATATTCTTTTGTGTTTAACAGAAGAAACATAAAGGTTGGAAAAAAGTAAAGAGTGACAGAATTTTCATATTTGCGTAAATAATCTATTAAAGTGAGTTGCAGTGATCAAATTCCTGCTGAAGAGCTCAGTGTTGCTCAATGGTGGAGTTACACAGGGTGTGTCCTCAATGCTGCTGCTGGCCTCACTTAACCTTAACCTTACACTGTGTGTGTGTGTGTGTGTGTGCGTGTGTGTGTGTGTGTGTGTTTTCGCAGGACGTTCACTTGCAGGCCTTTGAAGAGTAAAGACATTGATTTTACGCACATGATTCTCATATTAATATGGGCTTGTGGGCTCTCATTTGAAGTTTTGCATGACCTGAAGGCTGCTGGGTTTTTTACAATTCTCAACAAAAGGAGATTTCAAGCATCACAAATGTTAAATAGGGTTACAGCTTGTTTTTTTGAATGACTGCTCTTGGCAAATAGTTATTACCATATACTTCATCAGTAACACGAACATTGAAGTCAGGTTTAATTTTTTGTGACATTTTAGAGTACTATATAAACATCCTCCAAATCCTTCAGAATATAAGTATGAATGAAAGGAGTTTGATGTAAGTGCTGCTGAAGTGGAGATTTGTGTCTTTTATGCATGAGAATAAAAAATAATGTTGAGAAAACAACCTTTAAAATATACAGTCTCATTAAAATCTATTTACAAAAGTAATAGTGCTATAAAAGAAATATTCAAAATTGTATTTTGGATGTTTTTTATCCATCAGACTGAAAAAAACAATATCAAAACAGCCAAATATCTCAATTTATATGATATGACAAAATTGACATCTCATATGAATATAATTGTTTTAATATAATACGTATATACATGCATCACTCTGCATAAATAAAACAACATATTTCTCATTTCATTGGGTCATATTTTTCTCAATCATTTCTGTGGGATCCTAAACTATAATGGTAGTACAAATCTGTTTTTTTTAAATGGATTAGTCAGTAACGCATGCAAAATTAGAACTATCTATATTTATCATAATTTAACTAATAATTTCACTGTGAAGAAATGATCACAAAGAATTTAAGAGAAAACCAAATAAAAAGGAAAAGTCATGGGTCACACAGAATAATATATTAAATTGAATTTGTTGTAGGGTGTAATTGAAGAATTCAGTTGCAAAAACCTCTACGTACCATCTCATATTTTCCTCTAAAATCAGCATTTTTCTCAACCTTATGTTCATGTTCAGTTATTTCACTTTAAAGGCAATGAAAATAACCTATTCTTTGCAGAATAAAATTACTGAAACTACACACAGCAGCCTGAGAAAAATGATAATTTTAGATGAAATTTTAGACGGCACTTAGAGGTTTTTGCATCTAAACTCTTCAATTGTTTATTGACATAGTATTTAAATGTGTTGTGTTACATATTAGAATATATATTTGTATGGTCACTTATCACCCATTCTTTAATATATAAAAAAAAAAATACGAGTCAGAATCGGTAGGTAATCTTAATTTTAATATATCTGTAACACTGAATATGTCATCCATGTTTTGACTTTTTATTTCTAGAAACATTTTTGAAACATTACAGTAGACATTTAAATCTAATATGCTTTTGTACATAAAATTGAGTATTATTTTAGTAAATTTAATTGCTTGTGGACACCACAAAAGCACATCTTGCCTTCAACGTATATTTTTATCTCCCCATGCACTTTATTTCTCATTAGTACAGTAAAAACTAATATTATGAAATATGATCAAAATGTATTAAAGAGTTTTCAGCAATGCTTTACAATACAGTTGTATTTGTTAACATTAGTAATCTACATTACAAACACTAATTAACAATGAAAGAAATCCTAACATTCATTTCTACTATTTGAATTTAGACAAACGTACTCTGAATAGTTTATATTTTTTAATTTTATTAGTGTTTGTTTTTATTTTATTAATATTAACATAAAAAACGAATTAAAGCATCATTTTTAACTGTACTCTAGTCATCATCATCATGATTTGGGGGCTACAGAAACATTCTTATTGTTATTTTAATTATTAGTACTGCTTATTAGATTATGCTTAATCTGCTTACACTTTTTATTAATAAAAAATAAATCAGTTTAATAATAGAATGTATTTCTATTCTGTATAAACTCGTTATGTCCTTGCAAAACCATTAATACCTTTAATAAATCAAATAAATAATAATTAAAAAGTTCTATTGCAATATTGTAACTCAATAAATAAATTCACCAGATCATTGTAATCCTTTAGATCTCTCTTTCCAGCGAGTGAAAATCGTATCAGTGTTAGGAAACGCAGAAGGATGTGAAAGTCTGCAACTGGAATGTTTGCCAGAAAACCTCCTCTTCCTTTGTATTGGTTCAGAGACTGGGGAGCTAAAAGGGTCAAACTAAACCAGATTGAAGAACAATACGTAATGTAATGCCAACAGCAACACTAAACTAGCTCTGCCAGCTCCCCCTGAAGTTCCCCAGCGCTTCCTCGCTCTCCTGCTGTTATTCCCGAGCTCCTGTGACACACACAACTCCTTCCGGATTCATTTTATTACCCTCATCAAATGCGTCTTACAGTGACCCAAACTCTGCGTGCTGTACATTGAGTCGAGGAGGAAAACGCCTGCCATAGGCCTGTGTTAGGAATCTGTTCCACACATCTGGAAAGAGTGAGGTTTAGCAGCGGTTAGGAAAGCAGTCGGCTTCGAGAAGTATTTAGAAGAGCTCATATTCTGGAGATCGCACTGGTAACTCTAGAGCATTGTTACAAAAGCAGCGTTTCCTTATATGGGTCAAAGATGAGTCCCGGCCCATTTTGGCGTCTGCCTTAAATTAGGTTTACAAAGGGATTTTATATACGTGGAAAGCAACTGTTCTTACACTGAATAACATTTTGGTGCGTGTCTTCAATAAATCATGGTTAGTGTGCTTGGGGAAAAAACAGTCTGTGTGTTGTCAATACCTTCTCTTCACAAATTCTTTTTGAGAGGTTTGTAAAGTAGAAGAACCTTAAAATGATTAGTGATCAAGGCCGTAATCTTCACAGGTATGCTTGTCATATGAACCCTGGGTTATCCTCATTCTAAATACTGCTTTTAATCCTGGATAACAAAACAATTCACACATAGAATATTTTTTCTAGTTTTTTTTTTTACCCAGGCTTATCCAGAGTAGGGTTAGCACCGCATTTCTGCAGGTAAACCTGAATTGCAGTCCTAAGTTTGTACAGTATGAAATGGTACAATTCAATTCATGTTTATTTCTATAGCGCTTTTACAATGTGGATTGTGTCAAAGCAGCTTAACATAGAAGTTCTAGTAAATTGAAACTGTCAGTCCAGTTCTCAGAGTTTAAGTTCAGTTTAGTTCAGTTCAGTGTGGTTTAAATTTCACTGCTGAAAATCCAAACACTGAAGAGCAAATCCATCGATGCGCTTCCCCACAAATCCCAAACCAAGCAAGCCAGTGGTGATACTGGCAAGGAACAAAACTTCACCAATTGACAAAAGTGAATGAAAAAAAAACCTTGAGAGAAACCAGGCTCAGTTGGGCATGACCATTTCTCCTCTGGCCAAAAGTCTTATGCAGAGCTGCAGTCTAGGAGCTGGAGAACGCTGGACGTCCATTGTGTAGAACTGCAGGTGTGAGTAGGTCACCGACGGGTGTTTAGGCTTGTCCCACGGGATCAATGAGAAGACTCGTCTGTCACTGAGGTCTTTCAGGAACCAGTCTCATGCTTTCCGCTCCTCCATGACCGTCACAGCATCAGCTCAGGATACGGCCTGGTCCAGGATTATGGATACCTTGGCATCATTTTTTCACAGGTGGAATTCACTTGGATCGCATCATTGGCGCTGCATAATCTCTAGAGGCCTCGGGATGAGTATCCCAGGTGGAAATGGAATAAAGAAAAATAATTAGCGTAGCTGCTGTCTATAGTGTATTTAAACGAGATGCAAAAATGAAGTGTCATAAATAAATAAATAGTTATATAAACAAACATGTAAAGCATATGAGAATTTCTAACAAAATGGTGCTTTAAGACAGGAGGAGTTTGTTCTACAGGTTGTTCGTCAAGCCTGCTCACCTGTGTGGAGCACTCTCATGCATCACACTGATATGTGATGCATTGTGTGTATGCTTTACTAAAAAGCTAGTTCTTTAATCTAATTTCGAACTGAGAGAGTGTGTCTGAGCCTCGGACATTATCAAGAAGGCTATTCCAGAGTTTAGGAGCCATAAATGAGAAGGCTCGACCTCCTTTAGTAGACTTTGCTATTCTAGGTACTACCAGAAACCCTGAGTTTTGAGATCTTAGAGCATTTTATAGTGAGACAGAAGGTTGAATAGTGATTGTTTGTTGATGCTGGATGCTTGGCAACAGAAATACTCACTATCCTTTGGCTTAGTCTCTGATTTATCAGGGGTCGCCACAGTGGAATGAACCACCAATTACTCTGGCATATGTTATTTATGCGGCAGACACTCTCAGTAACACACACATTCATTCCCTGCCGCAATTTTTCGTGTGACAGTGCTGAGCTCCCACTGAGCCACCGTGCTGCTCCCAGCAACAAAAACAGCCAATCAGAAATTGAGCAATGAGGTTTACATCACATCACGAAATGCATGTGGTGTAAACAGCAGCAAGTGAGAGGTAACAATAAGTAAAAACTTCAAAATTAGGAAAGGTCAAACGATGGTTGCCTGCTGTTTGGCCAATCAGTGACAGTGACACTGCAAATATTCGAATAAGAATGTTAACCTAGGGTTTATGAATGTATATGAAAAGTCTGTTGATGAGTACCCAGGATCATTTGTTAACCTGAATTAGCAGTGTGAAACTTGATTACAGATAACCAGGATGAATTCATCCATAGTTTAGGAGAACAAAGGGTTAACAGTTTCAAGTGTGAAAAGCCCTAATGAGTATGAGCTGATGCACAGCAAAGTCCTCTGAGTAAAATTTACTCAGTTCAGAGAATATTTGGTCCTTCTTTATAATAAGGCAAACAGGTTAGTAAAGCTGCTGTTTGTGGAGTTGCTTAATGATTTTTTGAGAGATTCAATGTATTATATTTCAGCTGATTTCATCTAAGGCTGTGACTGAAGTCAGTAATAGTTTTTTGTTTCTCTTCTGTGTTTCTGCTTAATATTAGCAGGTGTTCATCATCAGTCCTCAATCATCACCTAATTAATCCTTTCATTGTCTCATTAACTTGAGTAACATTAACTCAATTCAGAAAGGCACCAAATACTATCTAAACTGAGTAAATTTTACTCAGAGGAATTGCTGTGCCTTCAGGGAGGCGATACAGGGTACCAACTTGTAAAATAAATGTGTAAATCCTTATTGATGCCATTATCAATTCTTAATATTATGAAAAGGGGTTTGGGGAACATGTAAGGTATTGTGAAATGTATTATGTAAGTGGAATATTCATATTTTGTGTTGTAATTTATTGTGTGTGGGTAAACAGTTTTGTTTTGTAAATCTGCTCTCTCAATTGCTCAAGAAAAATGTCTCTTAGGGGAATTCAAGGCAATTGAAAAATATTTTTGTTGAAGAAATAAACATAAATCTATTAAAATAAGATGCAGTTGTCACTTTTGATTAAAATACACGCCTTGCTGAATACAATAATAAATTCCTTTTAAAAAGTATTTTGCAGTATGATTATGCTATATAAAATATTGTAGTTATTTGTAATCCTTTTACTGAAAAGCAATACAAGTGAATCCTAGAAAACATTAAATCCAAATGACTCTATTAATATTTCAAATCACTTGTGTGGAAATAAAATATCTAAAGCTGAAACAACATATTCTGACCTGTACTTCATAAAGAAGTGATCATGCTAAGACTTATTATTTGTTAAAATGATAAAACAATCTTACTGTTAATGCTGACAAATTTGTAAAACGTAATGGTTTTAAGGACAGTGACATAGTATAAGACGTTCAAATTAATTAGTATTTTGTGTCTGCACTGCAGTCCTACTTTTATTATTATCAAATGATTCTCCTGATATTCCTGACAAGATTTATAAGTATATATATATAATATTTATTTAAATCTTGATTAAAATGTTTAACTGTCATTCAAGCAAAATGAAATGGCTTTATTACAATATGATGGACAGAAGAAAAAAACTTTAATTGTATTGCCATGTGATTGTTTTGATGCTTGACAACCCCTTTCCGGTATTTGACCAACAGTCTGTACAAATAGTATCATGGCAACAATGAGTCAGTAACGAAAGCTTAATTTTAGATGAGGAACAGAAGAACAGAAACCAGGCTGTGAAAGCATATCTCTGAAAGTGGTTTGTGCGCCGTTGTGCTGATATGGGATTTTTCCCCTGGAGTCAGTCGCCATGCTCTTCTGCCAGGAAAAAATAACCACCAGACTCACCAGAACTCAACACAGAATTTCTCGAGCACTTTTATGCTGAAATACATCAAAAAATGTTTACGAGAACTGAAATTCAGCTTTTATCCCTGTGTGGACATGTACTTTGCCCTCCTCTAATATTGGCACCCTTGGTAAATAAGCAAAGAAAGCTGAAAACGAAGTCTTTATTGTTTTGCTAAAAGAAAAAAAGCTCTCGCTAAGAGCAAACTATTGCAAAACAGCTCAGTTTTATATATTAAAAACATTGATAAATATATGTGTACCACATTTATTTACACCCCTTTAAATTCACATGTCATAAATATACTATATTACCAAAAGTGTTGGGACACCCCTCCAAATCACTGAATTCAGGCACTCCAATCCCTTCCATGACCACTGGTGTATAAAATCAAACACCTAGGCAATCAGATACTGTAGCTTCCATAAACATTTGTGAAAGATTGTATCACTCTCACAAGCTCACTGGTTGCCACAAGTTCAATTCTATTCAGGAAATTTCCTCCCTTATAAATATTCCAGGCTCAGCTGTTAGTGGTATTATAAAAAAAGTGAAAGCAATTGATAACAACAGCACCTCAGCTGATTATGAGAGGCTACATACCTCATGTGAACTTCAGAGTATCTCAAGAACTGTGTGGAGAGATTCATAGAATGGTCTGCACAGAGTCCTGAGCTCAACCCAACTGAACACCTTTGGGATGAATGGCACACTGTGAGCCAAGTCTTCTCATCTAACATCAGTGCTTCGCAAATGTGTTTCTCAATTCCCATTAGCACGAATAAACTTTATGGAAAACCTTCGAAGAAGAGTTGAAGCTTTTATAGCTGCACAAGGTAGGCAACTCCACATTAAACCCAACTGATTAAGATAGAGGTGCCAATAAAGTTCACGCTCGTGTAAAAGCAGATGTCCTAAAATATTGGCAAAACCATGTATTTTTAACCCGTTAACTGTCACTGTCTCACCACCAAATTTACATCCCTTTTTTGCACTTAAATCTTAATCCAATTATGACAAACTATATATTGTTGGAAATGTCCAAGACTGAATAAATATTTTACCACAGTTTTTTTAAGCTTAATAGATTAAAAAACATTTACTGTCACTCTACAACCTGTGGGACCACTTACAGTTACGTATTTAAGCCATAATATTATAATCTAAACATAAAGCAATCATGACAAACTAAATATCATTTGAAAGCTTAAAATGCTTAGTTGCCATGTCTGGTGACGAAAGCTTGGCCTAAACAAAGGGCCAAATAAAACACAATGGCCAAATTTACTCAGTGATTCATTAAAAATGTGATTTGTGGCTTCACAAAAATGAGAAGTAGCTGAAAGAAGCCCACTGAAAATGCCTATTTTCCACCCCCAGGGCAATAATCAAAAGATTTCAGTCACCTGGAGGTGTCATGAATTAACCTGGAAGAGAGCCACAATTGGAGAATTGCAGAAGTTAATTGGGTCTTGGGGTCAGAAAGCTTCCAAAACTATTCAACATCACCTACACTCAAAAAAACTACTCATTGGATGAACTCAATTTAATTGAGGGCAGGATTTACGTCCAATAAATTTGCTTAACACCACCACCACCACCACCAACAACAAAAAATACAATTAAATGCAAGTGAGCTGGTCCTACATTGTTTTATCAAATAATACATTTATATTTTTATTTAACTTAAACTCTAATGTCTGATAATATCATGAGTCTATTATTTGTCGTACATTTCGAAGTCTTGAAGTCTTATTGAAGTTATCCTAAATGAACTAAAAGAGACATTTTAAAGCACATTTCATGACTTACATATACAGTTGATTAAGACTCAGAACTCATTTTAAAACAGTTCTAGCTCACTGAGCAAAACAACAAGCTACACTTTAAAAAATGTAGCTGCAAACAACCAAAGCAATGGGTGCTTCTGCAAGGTGTTAGTCTCAAAACTCAAAGCAATACACGAAACTCTTCTAAATCTTCAAACTAAAGTGAAGATTAAACTCTAACAAGTCTTTTCATTAACTTTAAACACCTAACATTACTTTTATTGTCATCATTTTTCTCTCTTAATTCAATCCCACGCAAAGCATGCTGGCAACTACAAATCCCCTAACCAGGTATTTGGACCAACACAATTCCTTCATGTTGTTCCAACACAAAAGGCTTATGTTAACTTAATGGTTTACAAATTTAAATGGACTAAACATGAAACAAGTAAACTGGCTAAAGAAGTTACTAGAATTGTGTTGTTTCAGCTCATTTAAAACAGGTAGTTTGAACAAGCAGCAGTAATCTTTTTTTTTTTTTTTTGAGTGTACATCTCTGCAAGTTGTACAAAAAATAAAAAAGGCTCCACCCTTAACCAATCCCAAAATCAAGGCATTGACTTTCATTTTATTTTTTCCTGCTATGAAAGCCAAAGGTGATTAACAGTTTATTCAACTGATATTAACTGTTCTGATATGAACATTTTTAAAATGATATATTTTTTTTGTGTTTAACAGATTAGAAATAAAATGCATATGGGTTTGAAACATGCACAGGGTGAGTTGTGAACTACTCATTTAAAATATTGAGCAGAAGGTCTTATTTCTGCTCATATTTACCAAGGGTGGCGGTATCAGTGGAAGGACTGTATGAATCTCTAATGATGGCCTACATATTTTTCCCTTCTGCAGACGCGTAAGAAGGAATTTTTGTCATTCCAGTGAAGGGGTTGAAGGTCAAAAGGTGCCAAAAGGAAGAATGTGGATGGTGCTGTCAATCACTGTGAACCACCACAAAAGTTCATTAGCACGACATCTGGAGATTTACACTCCACACATCCCTTTCTTTGCTTTCAGAAGTTTTAAAGCGGACCAACGCCTCTCGCTGTGTTTGGATAAGAGAGCTACAGGGTGATTTTCGTGCATGGCAATGCAGAAATAAGAGGGGAGACTGAAAACACTCAGCCCCTGCATTTTTGAACATGAGACCCCATGCAATAACTGTGCGGGCTCAGATTTCCATTGGGGGAGGAGGAGCGAAGACTCTGCCTACATCCACAGCTCCATTACAATGCTCGCAGATGCCACGCAAAACTATTCTTTCAGCGCTGCAGACGGCTGAGACTGGAAGTTTACTGTATTTCTGCTTGTGTTATTTCAGGACAAACATGTCAATTGTAATAACAAGAAGTGGTCTTACATACGGTTGAAGTCAGAATTATTAGCCCCCATTTGATTTTTTTATTTTCTTTTTAAAATATTTCCCAAATGATGTTTAACAGTGCAAGGAAATTTTCACAGTATGTCTAATAATATTTTTTTCTTCTGGAGAAACTCGTTATACAATAACTTGCCTAATTACCCTAACCTGCCTAGTTAACCTAATTAACCTAGTTAAGCTGTTAAATTGCCCTTTAAGCTGTATATAAGTGTCTTGAAAAGTATCTAGTAAAATATTATTCACTGTCATCACGGCAAAGATAAAATACATCAGTTATTAGAAATGAGTTATTAAAACTATTACGTTTAGAAATGTGTTGAAAAATCTTCTCTCCGTTAAATAGAAATTGGGGAAAAACCTAAACAGGGGGGCTAAAAATTCTGACCTCAACTGTATATATATATATTGTTTTTTTACAGATGTCATAATTACATGAAATATAGAAATGATAATATAAAATTATAAAAATGTAAAATTTAATTAAATTAAATTAAATAATGTTTTACCATTGTCAGGCATATTATAAAGCATCACAAAAATATACATTTTTATACTTGATCCTTCAGACCACAAGGTTTTACCTATTTACCAGCAATACAATGACATTTATAATGATCGTTTATTCTTTAATATTTTAAGCACAGGTCAGAATAAGTATTATGTTTATTTGATCTAAATATGTGTAACTCTGAATGATGATGAAACATTTGTTTCACTTATATTTTGGCATTTTATGTTCAAACATTGGATTAGCTCAATTACTAAAGTTATTGGAAACATTAAATTTGAAATTTAATATACTGCCTATGTTTATAAAATCACTTTTATAAATTTCATCTGTTGCACACCCCAAAATGGGATGTCTATTGTTGGACTGTAGTCAAACCATAATAATATTTATTTTTTCTTATGCTTTCGCCATTTTTCTCCTTTTTTAATAAAACAAAGTAAACAATTCGCATAAAGGTTCTGAGACCACTATGGAAATGTTTGCATTACAAAATATTTGATACAATTTATACATTATTTTGTACAACAATGAAAGTCTTTTGTTATTCAGAGGAAGAGCATCTGACTCTGTATAAATGATTTCACATGATCAACTTAAATGAGTTTATTCCATTACTTACCCAGAAATAGTACCGAATCTTATTTTTTTAGTAAGCTTCATGTCATCGCTTATGTATCAGAGGATTTCAATTCAAAACCTTACAATTATTAGCTTTTTAGCTCCAGGTTTAATGGAGATTCAGATTGCAGAATTTCTGTCTGGGTACATAAAAATAGTACATACTAATAAATACAAGTTGTTAATAATAAAACTAATAAATGAATAAATAAATAAATAAATAAATAAATGAAGCTATTTGACAAAACATTTACATGTGTTTCACACACACCCACGCACACAAATAATTCAAATAAATGTTTTTAAAAGATTATAAAGTATTAGATATTAAAATGTGTTATTCAGCATATTCTGGCCAGTACTACAATATGATTTAAATGCAATCTTTACTTTTACTTTTACTTCTTGCAAAGTATGTAAAGAGCTTGTAAAAAAGCCATAAAATGTTAATGAAAGGGTTCTGATAAATCACATTGCTGCCAGTAGATGTTAGTTTATTATATTGCTGGCTGTACAGATGTAAAACTACTCTACTGCAGTTTTTATCCATCTTTAATTATTATTTTATTGCTGCAGAGTGTGATTCGCAGACATTTGATTGATGAAATCAATCTGACCTCAGAGGAATCTGACTCTCGCTCTGATACCTGTGATGTTTGTTCCATTTGTTCTCAATATGTTGTGTACATTTTAGGATTGACTTGGTTAAATGTGTTTGTGTTTCGCTGGTTTAAAGCAGCAATAACCATAAAACCACAGGAATTCTGGTGCGCCAACAAAAATGAGCGTTAACACGTTTTGTAAGGTAAGGTGACACTCTTTACTTAAAATATAAACAGCTTGTTGTTCACTGATAATTCTGAATGTTTGTAAATTCAAATAAAGTAATTTCAGCACATTTTGTAATTTTATTTTATGCAATAATAAAAACCTGCATATGTAACTACAACTTTGTACGGTGGAAAAATATTTGAAAACATTTATTAATAATGCCAAAAGGTAAAGCTAAATTAAAAAATAAAAGTTGTAATTTATAATATATTTAATGGACATGAACTAACCATGAGAACCTCAGTTTTTGTTATCTGCAGGGTTATAACAAAACTGATTGTATTGTAAATGTATTATTTGTGGGGCTGCATGGTGGCGCAGTGGGTAGCATGTTCGCCTTACAGCAAGAAGGTCGCTGGTTTGAGCCTCAGCTGGGTCAGTTGGCATTTCTGTGTGGAGTCTCCCCATGTTGGTTTGGGTTTCCTCCGTGTGCTCCGGTTTCCTCCACAAAGTCCAAAAACTTGTCGTATAGGTGAATTGGGTGGGCTAAATTATCTGTAGTGTATGTGTGTGAATGAGTGTGTATGGATGTTTCCTAGTGATGGGTTGTGGCTGGAAGGTCGTCCGTTGCGATATGCTGGATAAATTGGCGGTTCATTCCGCTGTGGCGACCCCAGATTAATAAAGGGACTAAGCCGAAAAGAAAATTAATGTATTATTTGTGTTTTTCAGTAGTCATATGTTCATTTAGTATAACTGATATACTAATATATGTTGGTTTAGATTAGATTATTTTTTTTTTTATTTGGTTTAGTCAAAGTTGAAATAGATTGTGTATTAGTATTCATTCATTCATTAGTTCCTTTATTCATCAGAGGTCACCACAGACAAATGAAACGCCAGTGTATTGAACACCTTTTTGACTGTGTACTTGTGTATCTGTGCAAACATGTGTGTAATGTGTGGTTTTCTTTATGCCATTTATTTTCTTTCACGTATGTATTGTCTTTTACGTATTACTTTCAACATTGCTAATAGTATATTGTTTGGTTTTTTAGAATATTTTGCACTGTCTGGAGCCAGCACCTAAGCTTTTTCCTCATCATAATACATGTGCTGCTGCTGATGTGACAATAAAAGTGATGTGATTTGATATTAATTTTTTATATTGTATAAACATTTTGTATATTTTGTATTTTGTATATTTTTAAATTAAGTTTTAGGTTAAAAAGAAAGAAGTATTTATACAATAAAACAAAATTCAGAAATGCTGCCACGACAGCTAGTCAAAATAAAATTATAGAATGTTTAAAATTATTAGACAGAAACATCCGGTAGGACATGAAACAGAATATTAAATTCTGAAGTTGAGAAACAGACATATTTATGTAAAACATACTCCAGTAATCTTTGTTTTATTTCTCTGAACTCTGAAAAAAATCTCTCAAAACAAACAGTACAGTATAAATCTAATTCTCAAAACTGGGAGGTTTATTTTTCATTCATCTCAATTATGTTATGAGACATACTGTTAATATACACATTGTTCTGTTGGCTAAAGATTGCTTGTCAGTCATGTATTAACATGTGCGTGAGGTTTGAAACTCGCACCGTAAAAGACTGTGCTGTCGAAACACTTCACAACTATGAGAGGAATGTAATGATCATAGGTTGCCTATGTGTCTAAAAACCAGACGAAAGGGTACAGTCAAGTGAACATAAACAGTACTGGCTTTTCACTCTTTCCTTTTCGTCTTTTACATGTAAATATAGCTTGGGGCTGAAATAATAAGACCTGTCAATAATTATAGCACTATTTTTTCTCAAGGAACAAAAGCATGTTTGGCTGTAAGCTGCTGCAGGAAGAAAACTTATTTTAGATTTATTTGTAACGGCATATGTAAGAGCATCTAGAAAACTACACTACAATTCTGTTTCAACACTGTAAAACCCAACAGTCAACTTTATCAAATGAAATGAGTGTAGTTACCTCAAAATTTACTGAAAGTTAATACTACTCATTTGAAAAGAGTTTTAAACTCAGTGTTGAAGTTAACGAGTAAATTAACCTCATTACTTCAGCTTAAATGGAGTAAGTTTACAGTACTCATATAGATTAGTTTTTCTTTAACTCAAATGGTTTGTAGCAATCAGTTTCCTCAAACGGTTTAAATTTCCTTAACTTATTGGGTTTTACAGTTCTCAGTTGGTTTGAGCTTTCATTCTTTATTGGGTTTTACTGTGCTCAAATTGCTTCATTTACCTAAATGGATTAAGTTCACAGTACTATTCAGTTACACTGTAAAAAATGATTAGTTACTTTAAGCGAGTTAACCAATTGCCTTAAAAGCAACAAGTAGACTTTATAAAAATAATGTAAGTAAACCCGTTGTAACTTGGAACTGTTAAGTTGACTTAATTAAAATAACTGGTACAATTATGCTAATTGTACTCACTTTTTAAAATAAAAGTAAAATAATTTTTCCAATACCCCTTTATTATATTTGGTATTTTTTTCACAGCTTTTCTGTATCTAGCAAAATGATAATAACTAAAATAAATCTGTTCTTCCAGACTCCAGTGTGTCTTCTAAATTCAATATGAGCTATAAGTGTAGATTTTATAGACTTAATGATGCACCAAATATGTAATATTGTGATAATTACAGTATTTATTTGAAAACAGACGTGCTAAAATAGTCTGACACTGTAAAAAGGAATTAGTTAACTGAAAAAGTGAGTACAATTAGCATAATTATAAAAATTAAGTCAACTTTACAGTTCCAAGTTACAACGGGTTAACTTACATTATTTTTGTAAAGTCAACTTGTTGCTTTTAAGGCAATTGGTTTACTCACTTTAAGTAACTTATCACTTTTTACAGTGCAGGATTAGTTTTTGAACTTAAATGGTTTGAGTTACCTTAACTTTTTTGGGTTTTACAGTATGGATTTATTAGGTATGTGTTTGAGTAAAATGTGTTTTATTCCATAAAGCGTTTCCTTCAAAATTTCAAATACAAATTTGGAGCATTTTTATTCTCCAGAAATTACGATTGGCCAGAATAACAATTGATTTCATTTGTTGTGAATGAACATCAGGATTATTTAACACTGAAAAAAAAGATTCATCGAATTTACAACATTTTTTAAGGTAACTGGATGCAATTCATTTATATGGGCTGAATTTAAACAAACAAATGAAGTTGAACATTACTACATTTTATTTATGCCACTGGCTTGCTTGGTTTGGGACACATTGATGGATTTGCTCTGCAATATTTGTCTTTCAACAGTGAAAATTAAACCACATTGAACGAAAGTGAACTCTGAAAACTGGACTAACAGTTCCAATCTACCAGAACTTCTGTGTTAAACTGCTTTGACACAATCTACATTGTAAAAGCACTATTGAAATATAGATGAATTGAATTGAATTATTTGTTTGTTTAAATTCAGCCCATATAAATTGTTTGCAACCAGTTATCTAAAAAAAGTAAATACAATGAATCTTTTTTAGTGCACTAAATATTGATTTCTTAACTTAAGTAAAGGTGAATTGTGTTGCCTAAAAACTATAACTTTGGTCTACACGAAAACATTTGTATTAAAAATTTGGAGTGGTAGTTTGCAAAACAAAACCACAGCTGTATTATACGCAAATGCATCATTTTAAATAATGCATTTACATTTTTTTAATTCTGAGAAATGTGAAGTATTCTCCTAATTTGTCCCATAGCTACACTGAAAAAAATGATGTCTGCAAAATTGTCTTAAACAGTTCAATGTGTTGAATTTAAACAAACAAATTAAATGTTGTTATGCTCAACTTAATTTATCTGTTTAAATTCAGCTCAAATAAATTGTTTACAACCACTTAACTTAAAAAAAAAGTAGTAAATCCAAGGAATCATCTTTGAATATTTTTTTTCAGTGGACATTTCTGTTCATTTCAACAATGACAGTTCGGTTTATAATAAAACAAAACTGTAACATTGTCAATAAAAATAGCTCTGAAGCATTCACACATTACTTTAACCTGTATATTTTTGGCTGCCTTGCCGTACTGGACTTGAAGTGTGAAGTGAAAACAACGTACATGTAAATACAAACCATTACCAAAGGCCTTGAGGCAAATTTAGCAGGAATTAAAAGAGTGTAAAGTATGTCGTCTTTGCTCACATGACTTTATGACGCTGCTCTCAAGCAACTTACTACTTTCCAAACATTTTGACATTCCATATTTATATACACAAGGAGATCGCCATGGAAACATCCCTGCAATAACCTTCCCCCCTTGCTTATTATGTTGCCATGGCAGCCATCCCAGAATAGTCCTTTTCAGTTTGTCCCTCCCTCGTGTTTATGACTCACGACCTGCAGGGGAAACCACAATTCAGGCTGTATCTCATGATGTTCCTCCCCAGCGCTTGTACTAGAACATATTGGATCTCAAAGAGGGGAACTCCATGAAAATACTGAAAGAAATGTGTCTGTGGAGAGCACAGTGATCAGAACCATCCGGATGGGGGATGGGCATCATTTTTCATCAGACTTTTTTTCTGTTGCATAGTATCATTTACAAATGGTATAAATAACAAGTAAATAAACATTAGATTAAATGGGGAAAATGTATCATGTCAGGAACGGTTCTAGGGTTTCATCCTTTTTATTGTGCTTCCACTACTGTTACTAATAACAATAGATATATGAATATCCACCTTTTCCAAATGTGTGTTTAATTTATGGGTTGCACTTCCGGTTTGGGTAACTTCCATATTAAAGAACTGAAACAAATTATTTACAATAATAGGTTTGCGCAATTCATATACACAGTAAAAACTGATTAAAAAAAGCTATTTTTATGTCTTTGTGCTTTATAAGTCATGAAAATGGCAGCATTCTATCATTTATAGTATTAAATGAGCCATTTTTATCAGCATATTGGTGGCAAGAGCATATTTGAGTTCACAGTTTTTTTTTCCTGATTAACTCTTTTTGTCCGTATTTTATGTTAATTTAATATTTAATTTGTCCATAATATTTCTGAAGCAAGTCTGGAGGTTTTGGGTTATTTTATGGCAGCTTTCTCTCGCAGCTTCCCTTATGGTTGATAAGTGCAATATTGAGGTAAAGTTGGTTTATATTCGCACATTCGTTCAGTGACAACTTGTGACATGCTCCCTATATTGTTTACTATGTTACTTTGAATATTCGGTCTGAAATCACATGCAAGTATGACTTGAAAACAACATTAGCATTTGTGGATGCAATTTGTAGACTAACGATGCTGTACAACATCAATCTGATGTCATGTTGAAGTCTTATTCCTGCTGGGTGCTTAAGGCCATTTCAGTCATCATACAGTAAACACCTAACATCTTCTCATAAGTGACATGCATCTAAACAGTTTCTGGGTCAATGCGTGTCAAGATTTTAAACATCTTTTGGACACATTTAATACATCCAAACAGTTTGCTGCAATTATAAATCGCATATGTCTTGAGGTTCATTATGATCATTATAATCCTCAGACAGGAAAAAATAAAGTAGTGACTGCAGTTTGAAGGAATTTAGTGGAGTAAAAGTACCAATACTGCACTAAAAATGTACTCAAGGGAAAGTAAAAGTACACATTTTTTAAAACTACTCCTAGTAAATTACAATTCCTGAGGAAAACTACTCTATTACAGTCATTTATATATTTGTAATTTGTTACTTTACACCACTGGCTAAGAATAATGCCACATCATTGTACGCAGTATTTTAAATACTTCACCTACTGTTTACAGTTTAACGGATGTTACTCCTTTTTTTGCAATAGCATCATGGTGTATAGGGGAAAAAAGCATGACATTCAATTCTTGCAAAAAAAAAAACAACAAAAAAACAACAACACCATTTTATATTAATTTAAAACTAAAAGTGATTTGTCTATTTTTGAAGGCACTGACTACCTGTAGAGCGATATATTATTTATTCAGTTAAATCATATCCTTTTTAATTTTTGTCATGACATTACGCCACATATCAATTTGAGGTTTTCCCAAAATTCCCAATTTGAGATTTTCCCAAAATTTCAAATTAATTCATTTTTGTTCGGCTTGGTCCCTTTATTCATCAGGGGTCACCACAGCAGAATGAACCGCCAACTTATGCGGCATATCTTTTACACTGCGGATGCCCTTCCAGTTGCAACCCAGTACTGGGAAACACCCAAACACACTCACTACGGCCAATTTAGTTTATTCAATTCACCTATACCGCATGTCTTTGGACTGTGGGGGAAACCAGAGCACATGGAGGAAACCAACGTGAATACAACATGCAAACTCCACATAGAAATGCCAACTGACCCAGCCAGGACTCGAGTCAGCGACCTTCTTGCTGTGAGGTGCAGTGCTGACCACTAAGCAACCGTGTCACCCACCAAAATTATAATTTCAAGCCTATTTCAAAATGATTTTAATACCGTGTCTAGTTCCATTAATTCTAGAATTACATATTTGAAATTTTTATATTTCAGTACCCTGACTTTTCAAAAATGTGTGTAGATTTCCTACTATTTTAAAATTACAAAACACAAAAGAGTTCTGAATATTTCCATGTGGTAAAACTGACTGCAGTGTAGTGTCCGATACTTTTTATTGTAAATTTCTGCTATCAAAAACATAACTTTACTTCAGACATGTATTTCAAACAGTCTAAAACAACATTTTTGCTGCTGTGAAAAAACCTTGCTCTCTCGCTTGCCAGACAAATTGAGGTGTGCACCTTAGGGACAGTCTAAAAACATAATTATATAAGCAACAAAAATGTATTTCTATGGTAATCATGTCATAAAATATGACGACAGACATTCAAAGCTTAATTTTAGAACCTAAATAAAAGTTTTAAATGCCAATATGACCAATAAAAAATGCAATTAGTAAAGCTGTTATTTTAACAGTTCCAGTGTTAAGCCTTTATGATTTTTTATGGCCTATCTCATCTGTCCAAAACCTTTACTTTTGGTCACCAACTCTGTTTGAAAGCTCCAATTATTTGTGTAATGATCATCTTTATATGTGTTGTGAGTCAACACAGTTTCTCTGCACTGATCAATCTATGTTTGGAGGAGTTTGTGTGGCAGCCATGACTGCACCAGTAAAACGAATCATTTTACTTTGAAATCATAGATTTTACATCTTGGATGCACTGTAGGACCCAAAAATAAGAATTAGAAGATTTATTTCAATTTAATTTAAATAAATCCATGTTTATTTAAATAGCGCTTTCACAATGTAGATTGTGTCAAAGCAGCTTAACAAATAGTCCAGATTTCAAAGTTCAGTTTAGTTCAGTTCAGCGTGGTTTAAATTTCTCTGCTGAAATTTCAAACACTGAATAGTAAATCCATCGAAGCCTAGCTCCACAAGTCCCGATCTAAGAAAGCCAGTGATCACAGTGGTGAGGAAAAAAGTCTCACCAATTGACGAAGTGAAGGGGAAAAAACCTAGAGAGAGACTAGGCTTTGTTGGGCACGACCATTATTCTTCATGGCCAAACGTTCTCTGTGGAACTGCAGTCTAGGCGCCAGAGGCTGGAGCTTTGTTAAAAGCATTACAACACTGGTTTCGTTTTTAATACTTAATATTTTTAATATATAGATGAAGATGGGCGGCATGGTGGTCAATGGTTAGCGGTGTCGCCTCACAGCAACAAGGTCACTGGTTCGAGTCCCAGCTGGGTCAGTTGGCATTACTGTATGGAGTTGACTTGTTCTCCACGTGTTCATGTGAATTTCCTCTGGGTGCTTCGGTTTCCCCCACAGTTTAAAGACATGTGCTATAGGTGAATTGAATAAACTAAATTGGCTGTAGTTTATGAATGCGTGTGTGAATGGAAAAGTTTATGGGTGTTTCCCAGTACTGGTGAACTAGGAGGACATCTGCTGTTTTAAACATATGCTGGAATAGTTGTCGGTTCATTCCACTGTGGCGACCCCTGATAAATAAGGGACTATGAAATGAATAAATGAAGATGAAGTCTGGGTTTATCAATTCTGTATAATATTGCAAAATACTTGAAGTAGTGCATTTTCTCAGAGGGTTGCTTTTGTTTGTTTTTTGTAGCATTATCTGGCAACACTGCTCTGCTGGCACTTGAATTGACACAGTGATCATCATGATATTATCTGTACAAAATTGTGTCAAATGCTATCAAAACAGAAACACAATTACCCCATAAAACACTTTAAAATAATTATTTAGAGAAAATATATAAAAATTTCAAAAACTCTTTAGTTTAACACTAAAAACGACTCCCCACATACTGTAAAGCGTTGTAGCAAAATATCCCTTTGTTCTTACAGTTCTGAAAACTCTCCCATACTCCATACTAACCAGAGAAAAAGCAGATGTGCCAACTGTAATAATAATAATTGCAGTCTTCAGATGTAACCTACATTCACAGGTAGCACACGCCCTTGCTCTGCAGCAAGCCCTCCTATAAAGAACAGGATGAACCTATTGAAAAACTGCACAGTTCGTCTTTGTTTGTAGTGTACTCAGGATACAATAACATATATGTCTGTTATGCCTCAGCAGTGTTACTGAACACCTGGCACTTTGTGTGGATTTAATTTACATTATCTAAATAAATAAGCTCACCTGGGTGTTAAAAGCGATTGTTTTAAAGTAGTGCAGATAGAAAGAAAAATACGTTGCATGTATGGAAATGACAAATATCACCCAAACAGTTAGTATATATATATATATATATATATATATATATATATATATATATATATATATATATATATATATATATATATATATATATATACCTTTTATTATTTTTAATTGTAAAAATGCAGATATGTAAACCCAGCAAACAATTTTGTGTTTAATAGATGTTTAATAGATATCTAAACGTAGGCAGCTTGGCTAA
The DNA here is from genome assembly GCF_903798145.1 of Danio aesculapii. Classification (NCBI taxonomy): domain Eukaryota; kingdom Metazoa; phylum Chordata; class Actinopteri; order Cypriniformes; family Danionidae; genus Danio; species Danio aesculapii. Next base: position 28,731,703 of record NC_079448.1, read on the forward strand.
AACAAGGCTAAACTTGGGCTGTCAGTGAAAATCTAACAGACATCTAAGAATAACCCAAAACTAGACTAGTCGTCAAATAGACAGATTAGACAGACTTTTTAAGTGTAGTTATTCATTTCTGTTTATTTGATGACTAGTCTAGTTTTGGCCTATTCCTAGGGCTATTCTTAGATGTCTATTAGATTTTCACTGACAGCCTAAATTTAGCCTTGTTTTAGCCAAGTCTATTAGACATCTATTAAACATCTTTTAACAAAAAAAAAAAATGCTTGCTGGGAATGTTCTTTCTAAAAAAAAGACATAGTTTTATTTGAATCTGCATTTTGAAAAAATCGTTACTATTATTAATAATGAAATGAACTTCCAAATTTGTATTTTTTAATTAATTGAAATTAATTTGCTCTATATATATATATATATATATATATATATATATATATATATATATATATATATATATATATATATATATAGTCCCATCCCCAGCTTGTTCCTGCTCTCCCAGTCAGCGTTCTCCCTCACAAACCACCTCCATCCAATCCTGTGAACACTCACCAGCATTCTAATGACTTGCACCTGTTCCCCATCACCAAAGGACACTCTAAAGACCCACCTTCTCCTCTCAGTCTTCGGCTGGTATTGAAGTCAGATGGTTGTCTTCATCTTTGCTCCTTCGGCTTCTCCCCTTCTTCCATGGATGTTCCTTATGAGTCTTTGAGTCCTTCATAATGATCAAGGGAAGTGATTATTCTTATCTGATGTTTACTAGAAGATCTTCTATCGCTCTGAACTGTGTGCTTGTATACTCATCAATGGATGACAATTGCATGCTTACTGATCCTTCTCACCGATCTGGAGGAATGCTTACACTTGTGTAGTGTTTACCAAAAGATCAGCTATCTACTAGATGAACTGTCTGTATACTCCCCTGCTGTGTCTCTTGAGAGTAAACTTCAAGTGCGATCGATAACACATTGTTGACACTTCTATTGCTGTGAATGAAGATCACAACAGCATTTATATCAACCATTTGAATTCCCTATGTGATTAGTGACTTTGTTTTAAATAAAACTTGAGAAACGAACCATCTCTGTCTTCCTTGTCTACCAGCGTGACATATATATATATATATATATATATATATATATATATATATATATATATATATATATATATATATATATATATATATATATATATATATATATATATATATATATATATATATATATATATATATATATATATAGTTGAATCAGAATTATTAGCCTCCGTTTATTTTTCCCAACTTCTGTTTAATGGTGAAGATTTTTTTTCCAACACATTTCTAAACATATTAGTTTTAATAACTGCTTTTTCTTAGCCATGATGACAGTAAATATTTTTCAAGACACTTCTACAACTTAAAGTGACATTTAAAGGCTTAATTAGGTTAACTAGCCAGGTTAGGGTAATTAGGCAAGTTATTGTATAATGATGGTTTGTTCTGTAGACTATCGAAAAAAATATATAACTTAAAGGGGCTAATAATTTTGACCTTAAAATGGTTCATAAATTTAAAAACTGCTTTTATTTTAACCGAAATAAACCAGACTTTCTCCAGAAGAAAAAAATATTTTCAGACATACTGTGAATTTCCTTGCTCTGTTAAACATCATTTGGGTAATTTTAAAAAAAGAAAACCATAATCAAAGGGGGGCTAATTATTCTGACTTCAACTGTATGTGTGTGTGCGTGTGCCGTTGAAGTCAGAATTATTAACCCCCCTGTATACACACACATTTAAAAATATCTTTTTCTACCTCGCATGTTTGACCAGGACATAACCTGTCAGGAACTATCATATCACTCAATCACTGAAAGTAAAGATGTGTATATTAGGGGTGTAACGGTTCACCAAATGTATGGGTTGGTACAATACGACCCGGTGATGTCACAGTTCAGTACCGCAAAAAGAAAGAAATTAGTTGAAAAATGTCAGTTGTTTCAGATTTAGTTTTAATTCATTTAAATGAATGGTAGATATTTAATTAACAAGAAAGAAAGAAAGAAAGAAAGAAAGAAAGAAAGAAAGAAAAAAAATGTGTTTTGATTCTAACTTTTGCATTTAGGAAACAAAGACTACCTGTTAACTGATCACTTGAAACAAATATATACTTTAACAATGCCATATTATTGTTTGTCTGGACAGGACTATCATTTATGGTCATTGTGCGGCTGTGGAAAGCATCAATGAAAGCTTCAAACTTTATATTAAAGACTACACATCCTCCCTGCAGCACAACTAGCTGTTTTCTGATTTACAAGTACAAACACTAGCGAGAGTGCACATTTGAGATCACTTTGTTCTGCACTGTTTTCTTTAAACTTCAAATAAAATGGCTCCTCGTATCCTCCAAAGTTGATCCCAGGACACACCCAATAAATTCATCCCCTCTGCCCCTCCTTTCTTCTTTTCCCTTCCTTCTCTTCTTGGTACAGCACGGCGTGTATTGTAGTCATACGGGATGACTCACCCTGACACACCAACACTGACTGCTGTTATTCACACTAGTTCATACAGGCAGACACACCTATGAGCCGCTCACCAGGAAACACCCGTTCCCACATATCCTAGAATTGAACTATATTAACCAATGTTTCATGACTACTCCGGCATCGTTGCTAACTCACTTTATCCAAATGAAAAGCATGAGATCCTCTTGTTTATATTACAGTGACTAATCTCTCAAATATGCATCTGCCTCAAACTACAGAGCTTTGTTGCATTTGCTGCGGCCATTTCATGTCTTTTTTTCCTCAGTTTTTTTCCTCCCCTCACATGGTTTTGGAGCTTTGCAGAAAAGCATGACTGTTTTGTTCCTTGACATTCTTCGCCTGTTTGTGATCCAAAAGTTTTTATTGCATCGGGGAGACAAAACTCCTACACCAAGACAGCAACAAGAGAGCATACGCACATTGTTCCAGTTGTTTGTTTTTTGTTTTTTCCAACTCAAACTGTATTTCCAAAACGTTTGTTATAGGATCATGAGGCTTTAAGTAGTGAATACTGAACATTAGAACTTACAAAATTGCAATTCTGTCATCATTTACTCACCCTTTACTTTATTTCAAACCTTTGTGAGTTACTTTGAAGAACTTTAAAGAAGTTATTTTGAAGAAAGCTGAAACCTATAAATGTCAGTGGTGGCAGGTTACCAGCTTTCTTTAAAATAACTTATTTTGTCTCCAAGAGAATAAAGAATCTTAGAAAGAGCCACTTGAGGGTGAGTCATTTTCATGAATTAAGTACAATTTTATTTTTGGGTGAACTATCTCTTTAAAGAAAGAGCGAGAAGCATTAAATGAATTTATTTGTTTTTATAATAATGTAATTTAAATCCCTCATAATTGTTTGAATGCTTTTACTCAAAGCGACTTGCCACTCCTTTCATTTCTTTACAAGACAGAAAGTAAAATGTTGTTCTCATTTGGAGAATGCATCTCCTGTTCACCATTGCGCAGCTCTGAATATGGGTGTGACACATGGATTTGTTCAGCTAGCGCCTCAGGCTTCTCTCTCTGCCTGCCTGCCTGCCTGTCTGTCTGTCTTTCTATCTGTCTGTTAGTCTCAAAACCAACGAACCACCCTCCCACCCCACAACCACATATGCACACCTAGGCTGTTTACCTGGATTTCATGGTGTGAGCAATATCTGAGGCAGCTGAAACAGCTCTTTAAATGAAGCAACCACAGACATCTTACTCAATCTAACGTGAATTAAACCTTGTGAAACCTATTTTGAGAGATTAGGGCAGGTTAAAACGAAGCAAAAGCATTGGAAAGAGTACAGTGAAGGGTTTAGGGGAACATGTGAGATGCTTCGGGCTGTTTTAGGCAGGGACGAATGATTGATTTAGTGGCTGCAGGGCAAGACTTGCAGCAACAGGAACCTTTACAGCACACAGAATAGAGCACGAACTGAGAAACTATCAATGGCAGGGTAGAGATGGAAAGTTGGATTAGTATTCCAGGCCTTCCAGGTATCTCATCAGCCATGCAAATCCAGTGAAGTTCAGTTGTTGCTTCGGGTTAGGGATACATTTCACTTCACTTTTCTCTTAGACTTGCTTGGTTGGGTGTGACAATCCCCCAGCCCGATCTCACAAGAAATATAACTACATTACACCAAAGTGGCTAATTCGTCCACTGTAAAACCAAAAAAGTTAAGGTAACTCAAACTGTTTGAGGAAAACGTTTGCAACAAACCATTTAAGTTCAAATACTACTCCTAATGAGTACTGTGAACTTACTCCATTTAACTAAATGAAGCAATTTGAGCACAGTAAAACCAAATAAATGAAGAGAACTCAAACCAACTGAGTACTGTAAAACCCAATAAGTTAAGTCAATTCAAACTGTTTGAGGACACCGATTGCTACAAACCATTTGAGTTAAAAACTAATCTATATGAGTACTGTGAACTTACTGCATTTAAGTAATGAAGTATTTAATTAACTCATTACCTTCAACAGAGTTCAAAACTCTTTTCAAAAGAGTAGAATAAACTTTCAGTCAATTTTGAGTTAATACACTCATTTCATTTGATAAAGTCGACTGTTGGGTTTTACAGTGTAAAAAAACATACAATTTAATTTATAGAAATTTTTTTTTAATTAAAGTTGGACATGCTTCCTAAACCACAAACCCAACCCTCATTGGGAGATGAGCACAACATACTAAAATGTACAAATGAGATCATACTGATTAATATGAATTAGCCATCAAATCAAAATGCTACGATTTATGATGAAATCCCAGTGTCTAATATTCAGATCGTCCCATCCAGCACCAACAAATCAATCATGTTCAAGGTCAATTTCATTATCTTTCATTCCTATTCTGAAGCTCCTTTCTTTCTCATTCTGACCCAATCAACTTGCTTAAATGTATTGAGTTGCTGCCATTTGATTGGGTGATTAGATATTTGGGCAAACAAGTAGTTAGTTCACACAAAAATGTAAAAATCTGTCATTATTTGCTCAACCTTCACTTGCACCAAACTTGTTTGAGTTTCTTTCATCTACTATGGAAGTTTCTTTTCCTAGTATGGATTTCAGTAAATGCTTTTTTACAAAATTATTTGAAACTGCACCCGTTCAACATAAACAAACACATAAAAACTTTGGAGCCTCTTGTGTTTGAGTAAATTTTCATTTTTGGTTGAAACCTTTAAACCTAATAAAAAGGCCGTTGAGTGAATACTTAACTTATACACTAGGAATACTAAGACAAAAATTAAGACTTTTGAGATAAACATGCAAAGGCCATCACATATCATCTCTTCACCGTTTTGCATATTGCAACAGTCTTTTGTTAGCTTGATAAACGCAATGCATCTTCAAAGACCTGTGCTCTAAATTGCACATTACTTGTCCCAATGAACTGCCTCAACTTATCCTAATTTAATTGCATACTGGGTTTATAATGTTCACAGCCTTTATTATATGAGTTAATTATGTCCATTGCTCTGTTTAATTTCTTTAATAGTCTCTTTCATTGTGAGTGTCTGTAATTGGAGTCTGTTTTCTTACTAATAATTTAGCTTTCCCATTCATTGATTCATAATAGTAAATATGCTAAATATAAAATATGAGCAGCTGACAGCATGGTTTAACAGCAACGTTTAAACTCAATACTTTTTCTACAGCACCTTGGTCAGCATCGGCTATTTTTAATAGAATTAACTGTGCCTTATTGTAACAAACCTCTGTGACAGTATTCTGACTGGTCTACCTTAAGGCTGCATTGTACCATTTTGCAGCGATGGGGCTATTTTGTCATTTAGGCCCTGTTTGTTGGTTTCAATTCTTCTTTCAAATGGCAAACGGAGTATTCTTTTAGTAGTCTAATTCAGTAAATAAAAAAGGGAACTGGATTTAATTGGTGGTTTCTTTTCTTGTTTAAAATTAAAGAACTTTCACTTATTACTTAGAAAGTGGATCAACAAATCATTTAACTGCATGTTTCATTATTTCAGTGGTTCAATAATATGAATAAAATAGTTATTAGAGATCTACACTGGATTTTCTGTTATGAAAATGGTATGGACATTATGTTGGAGTGTCTCAAAGACAGCACTATATCCATGCTTACAGACACAATGAACACATTATCAAATACAAGAAGCAATTCTTCAAATGTCAACAAATATTTGACATTTGTCACAGCATCTCCCACAGAAATCTCTGAAACGAATTCGAAATTAGGCCTATATTTAAAAACAAAACAAACAAAACACACATCTCTGATTTAAAACTGCTCTGAATGTACTGTGTCTGTGGCAGACATGCTTTCTAGCAGGTCCTGGTTCTACATTTACATAAGTCTACAAATGAAGTTGTGCAAAATGACAATTATACAGCTAGTTGTCACATGCTAGTCACAAGAACTATATCTCAGTAAGATTTAAAGTCAAGCTACACAAATATGTGTTTAGCTGGGAGGATTTTGTTTGAACATCTAGTTCAGAATTCATTATCATCCAGAATTCTGTTCTGTAAGGTTCCAGCATCATTGTGTTTCGCTGAGAACAATAAAAGCAGACTAGCATCAACAGTAAAATATGGAATGAAAAACTAGTTTTGACCTTGCTAGGAGACAGGGTTTATTATATTATATTATATTATATTATATTATATTATATTATATTATATTATATTATATTATATTATATTATAGTATATTATATTATATTATATCATATTATGTTAGAATAGGAACTATTTTGACCATCTGGAATCTGAGGGTTTAAAAAAATCCAAATACTGAGAAAATCACTTTAAACGTTGTCCAAATAAAGTGCTTAATGCACATTACTATTTGAAAATTAAGATTTATTGTATTCATGGTAGAAACTTTACAAATCATATCTTTATTTTTACTTAATATTGGCATTAAAAGAAAAATCTGCAATGACCCATACAATGTGTTTTGCTAAAAATATACCACTGCAAATAAATGTTTTGTTCCAGGGTCAGATATTATATTATATTATATTATATTATATTATATTATATTATATTATATTATATTATATTATATTATATTATATTATATTATATTATATTATATTATTCATTTATTCATTTTCGACCACCACCAGGTCAAGGGGGCAGCAGTCTTAGGAGAGAACCCCAGACTTCCCTCTCCTCAGACATTTCCTCCAGCTCCTCCAGGGGGATCCCGAGGCGTTCCCAGGCTAGCCGAGAGTCATAGTCTCTCCAGCATGTCCTGGATCTTCCCCGAGGCCTCCTCCAAGTGGGACATGCCTGGAACATCTCCCTAAGTAGGCGTCCAGGTCAGGAGGCATCCGAAACAGATGCCCGAGCCACCTCAGCTGACTTCTCTCGATGTGGAGGAGAAGCGGCTCTACTCTGAGCTCAGACAGAGCTCCTTACCCTATCTATAAGGGTATAGGATATATTATATTATATTATATTATATTATATTATATTATATTATATTATAACTTAAACTTGAATTTGTTTTATCTGAAATAACATAAATGTTATTTAAAAAAAACCCTACATTTATTTCTCAATTATACTAAAATAACACTGCCAGATCGTGTGCCACCATGCCATATGAAACTTTATGCTAGGCAAAAGTATGCAAGGCCAAGCTTTCCAGAATAATGTCTGAAATTCAATTCATGTACACACGATAACATAATAATAGTAAAACTTATACTATTATCTTTTTAAGCTACAATAGACTGCTTTTTTTTCTTTCTCTTTTTTAAATTAACCATTGCTGTTTAGGAATTGTAGCCTACATTTTTTTCAATCATAATTATAACTTTTAAAACACTTAACAAATTGCTTCAATAAAGTTTGTGCCAACTTGCACAAACCTAATGATTAAAATAACTGTCGTCCAAAGAATAGAGTTCAAACTTTTAGATAAAACCTGTTTCCATTCACGAGCTGTGTTAAACAGACATGCCAATCAAACAGTAGGTGGGCTGGACTAAAATTATAAAGGACCACTCCCTGCTACACCGTTACCCCCGCCTTCTTCTCCACTGAAGAACTCCACAGTCCAAACCCAAACTCTGCCATTCTCCATAGCCCGGAGTTACAGGCACACTGAGAGAAGAGAGAAAAAATAAACAGCACGAAAGTGAGAGAAAGAGAGAGCGCAAGTGACACAAAGTAACTAATAAAACAAGACAAATATAAAGAGAGGTTCCACGCCTCGAGAACTTACGAGAGTACACGAATAAGTTGAGTTTAGAAAGCGTGGTGGAAAACTTCTGGGCTGTGGCAGAAAGCTGTGGACCGCGGAGGATGCCAGAGCAAAGGTGTTGAAGGATTCAGGTAAGTTTGTGTCTCATGAGATTTAGTAATGAGTTATGAATTTATTGTGTGTGATGCTCACGTTTTAGAGTAGTTTTCCCTTAAACCGTCTTATTTTCCTGAACTTTCGTAAATCTTTCGTTGTTTATTAACGCGATATATTTGGTTCTAATGATAATGTACTATGTCTCACAAACTTTATAATCATTTGGATGTGTGAACATGAAGGGTGGGTGGGTGTGTGGGTGTGTATCTGCTCTGCAATTGTCATCTGTTGCGCACGTTTTTTTCCCCCAACATAATTTTATCCCAATATTATCACAAAAGTTTGCCATTGTTCAGCGTTTCGTGAACTTGACCTGCTAAATCACTTAAGATTCATAATTAAGGCAAATTTTTTGGACTTTTGCATGTTATGCAAAAGATAAACCCAAGTTGAAAGAGAGCAACGTGGATAAGAAGGTTGTGTCTGACTTTGGTTGCATGACTGTAAAATAACACGTATATGTATATACACATTTGAAGAAAGCCATCTGCGCACAGTAGTGTTCGTGCGTATACTGTAACTCATGCCACGCTTGCAAAGTTTTTTTTTTAAAAACGTTCCTCTCAAAATGGGTTTATTCCTCCCATACCAAATCTGGTCATTGCTCAAGATTTTTTAGACAACGTCAGCACATATTCTGCACTGTGGGTGAATTATGTTGCCATATTTTATCCGTAATTATTTTTTACATGCAACTTAAGCTTGTTTTCAACATTCTTATTGTGTTTTAGAATAAAAAGTGAATTTTTAGATTTATTTGAGAAGCCTGTCCTAGTTTGCCTTGATTTTCGCAACCTGGAGCCCTGGCCAGGGTGTGGGTAGTGAGTAAGAGGGGTGAAGGGAGGAGGGGGTAATGGAATGTAGTGGTTTGGAAAGACTTACTAATTGAAACCAGGTTTGAAGCACAGAGGGGGAAAGTAAGGCTTGCTATGGAGAAGAAAGAATGAGGTGTTTTATTCAAACCCGACTGAGGCGTGAGTTTAGTTATGGAGTCGTTTTGCCGTAGGACCACTGATGGTTTGTTATATAACAGAAGAAGAGAATGAATAGTATGGATAAAAGAGAGTAAGAAGGACATTAAGAGGAGAGTTGCTGATAAGTGCTGACAGATTTGAGATATGCATGGAGTGTTGACATACAAAAAGCTGTTTTGCAGTTTGTCTGATTTAAGATAAAAATGTTCCTGAGCAGATTTTTCATCAGTGAAACATTTGGAGCCCATCCCCCTCCTCCTGCCACACCCAAAGCTTTCTTCTGTTTTGTCAGAACAGATGACTCCATAGCAGAATAAAGCATACAGTAACACCGTACAGTATCAACTCTGCACTTGAATCATATTTTATTTTGAAAGTCTAAATGCACACAGCATTTGTAGTCTCTGTTTTATGTTCTTTATTAGTGGTTGCGTAATGTTTAGTAGCGTCTCAACCTTAGTTGTATTTGAAGCTTTCATAATGTTTAGTTTATAAAAAAGAACAGGGAGTTTCTTGCTTATCTCAGAAGATTAAAGATTTGGATGTTGTGTAGAAACACCGTTTGGGGCCATCTGTGTCTTTATCTGATGCGCGATTGTCCTGGAGGTTTACAACAGAGGCAAAACTTTCTCCTGCTGTGTGTTGATAGGTCAGATTAAAGTGTGCTTCGTAGAACTCTCTATTCCAGTGTGAAAACGGAAAGAGTCTGGACTTGCGCACACTTCCTTTGTCGTTTCCTTACACGCTTGTTGAAAACTCCAAGGGAGGTGTGGCAGGCTTCACATTTGAGCATTATGTTCCTTGATTATTTGTGCTTTTCAAAAGTGTACAGGATGACAGAAATAAATTCTCCATGAAATTGTTGGTGATTATCCATCACAGATAAGTTGGCAGCGCACTTGTTTTTATAGATGATGCCTTACAGGATGTGGGGATCATTTGAATTGTTTTGAAGTATTGAAGTCTGAGCTGAAGACTTTGTAGCATTATCTTGGTACATGCCTTCCTGTTCAGACAGCTCTGGTGTTATCATTATTTCATGGTTGTGAAATATTGGCGTAAAGCTAGCACAAATTTGGACAATGATGTATGCCTTTGCCAATATGGCTCTGAGTCAGGTTCAGGCATTCTTCTTTCATAATTTGTGTTGTAATACCAGGTCTGGCAAACATATGCCTTATTGACAGGCATGTTTGTAAATTTTACATGAAGTTTTCATTTATCTCTGAAAACCTGTAATTTATTACAGTAATTTATTTTTTACACAGTAATTTTATTTTTACACAGTAATTTATTTTTATTAATTATTGTTTCCAATTGATCCTATTTACCACTTCGATTTAAATGTCACAAATAAACAATTGGGTGTTTTCTGCAAATAAACATGATGCACACGTTTATGTACATTCTATTGTTTTAATTATTATTTTACTTTTAGACTTCAGGTCAAGTTGTACCTATGATGAAATGTGATAGACTGTACTTTCATTGTACTTTTGCAATCCAGTTGGATTACTAGATTACATTTGTTGTCTGTCTTGAAATAGAAAATACGATGTGCGTTTGATTAAGGCTTAGGATCACATGACAGCAGAATGATTAGTCTGTTTATAGTTTATAGGCCTCAGTGTCCAAGGCTGCATGTCCATTTTAGTTGAAGTTTAATGCTTCAATTATGTATGAGTCCTTGTGTTTTCAGAAACGGCTATGAAAATAGCCGTTGTTGTTGACATGGTATTAAATAAAACGATATATGATATTATTCAGAAACGGGTACTTTTGGCGATGACGTGCTTCATATACACAAACCACCATTTATTGGTTATGCTGTAGCTAAGGTGAAACGCATGCACTAACTTGCATGACATGTTGCAATTATTTTCTGGTTGCCACACCTGCCATTGCAGCTTTACATAATAAGTTAATTGTTGATTTTTAGTTTGTGCATTTAATTAGAATAAATACACATTAGTGTGTTTATTTCTTACATGATTCATTTTAACATTACATTTTAATGATTTTAACCTACCTCAGCTAAAATGTAAAATTACTAAATAATTTTCCTTGTATTAAAAAAACAGCAAAGATATTTTCTTGGTTAGTTTTGAATAGTTTCTCAATGCATTCAGTAGTATCTTTAAGGTTATTCAGTGATCAGTATTACTTGACGTAGACTAAACATTTGACTTGCAGCTCATGCTACTTCACGCCATCCCAGTAATGTAGTTATGCAGAGCTTCTTGTTTACAACAGCAATGGGATACAGGCTGCAGAGGTTAGATTATTCTAGGTGCAGTTTACGTGAGTTTGTTTCTAGTTGAATTGTAGGTAGAGAAGCAAAGAGTTCTGATCTGAGTTATATGGATGTTTAAGTCCATATGCCTGTTGACTTTTACTAAGCTCTTGGCAGTGGCATTATGGACCTAACTATAAAGCCGACTAATGGTGTTTGAAATATAATGCACTCTGAGCTGGTTAGAGAAACCACCTTGCCATCAGTCATCGCCATGTATTTGATTGCTTAGTCATATCCTTTGACTCGTTTTGAAAAGCCTTGTTAACAGGATAAACAAGTAAGCGCATGGACAAAAAAAAAGACTCAGTGAGGGGATTGACAGATTTTAATGTATGTAAAATGTTTATGTAAACATATATTTCTAATCTTTCAGTGACCAGGGTTATTTGAGGTAATTGTCTACAACAAGTTTTTATGGTTTTATCTATGTGTTCCATTTGTTCCTCTAATTTGGTGATCTTCCACAAAAAGACAGAAAGCTACAACTTTGCACGAGAGTTTGGTCGCTTGTGGGTTTGAATTGTGTCCATGTGGAAGTAAAACTGGAACTTTTAACCAAAAAGCAGTTATTCCTTTTTATGTATCAGCTCTGAAATTGTCCGCCTGCCGCAAGAAATCATGAATGATGAGCCTTTAATGGAGAAATATGACTTGCACTTGTCGCAATAAAATCAATCCTGTAATTTGCTTTGGAAAAACGTGTCTGCTAGGGGGCGAGTAACCAAGCAACTCCTGTAAGCAAAGCCAAAGGCCACAATTTATGTTGTTGCATTGTGTAATGCTCACTGTGTGTGCGCGCGTGTGCCTCTTATTAAACATTACAACACTTTAATGGAAACAGTGTGGCATTAAACACTTACAGTGGCTTTTCTATAATTAGTGGTCTGGTTGTTTGCCCGAAAATCTATCACTTATTTAAGCCTGAACATTGCTGAACCTTTGTAAATTTATATTTATAGTTGTGCAATTTCTCCCATTTACCATGAGACAGTAAGACATTTGAAACCATGCAAAAATTTTTACGGCTTCTTTACGGCTGTGTGTTAATGTTATGAGGGGCTTCTGTTAGTTTTTTATAAATGCGCAAATCATCTTCCTTCCTTAATATTAATAATGATAATGTAAAGGATAAATTTTCCTTCTTCCACTGGGTGTTAGTAAGTGGAAACCATGAAAGAGTACCCTGTTTTTGTACCCAGTTCAGACTCACTGGGTGAGTTGAGTGGTTGGGTAGAGAGTAGGACATTGCTTTGGAGTTAGTCACTGCAGGAGAGGCTGGGCTCTCTTCCAGTTGGCCTGACGGCTCTATCAAGGAATGCGTGTGACTGGAGGCCTGGGTGGGGCTCGCAGCTCACTGTGCGGGCTGAGAGATGGTGTGCATGTAGTTTCTCTCTTATTGTGCGAAGGGCGTGCCTCCTACTTTGGATTTGCAGAGTTTGTCGACTGTGTTGTGCTGTAAACTGTGCTCCTTTTAGATTTGCACAGTTGTTGCCAAACGACCTCTGGAAGCATTGTGGTGTCGTCTGACACGTCCTAGACCTGTGATTATGGTTGCGTTTAGTTCTAGTACCAGTCTTTCTCATGCACGACAATACAAACTATATATAAGTTGGGTTTTTTTCTCTTTCAATTGAGCGCTTGCTAAGCTTTTTAACACTAAGTGGCATTCTTTAACTTAGTATGTGCAGAAGTTAGTTAGTAATTATTACTGCGCTCGTTTTTAACAAACAATTTTGTTCCGATGGCTTCACCTATAGCGAGGTGACAGCAAACTTGATACAACTAAGTACAGGGGCTTGTAGACGGGGCCTGTTTGAGTGTACACAGCTGCTCTGCCAAATGTTGTTCTTTGCAAACAGTGTGACAGCATAGTCCAGACTGGCCTTTATCACAGAGAGCCTATTTCAGTCACAGCTCAGAAATAACCATCCGCTAATGAAACAACAGGGTAGTGAGAGGTTCTAGCAATTGTTTCCATATTATAGACATTTGGAGCGGGCGAAGTTCTTACTTATTTGACCCCCTACAAACTCACAAACAAAGCTGCCCCTTCAGAATAGGTCATTTTTAAGATCTATTGAGCAAACTTTTAATCAGATGACTTTTTTTTCCCCTCTAAGAGCTATCTTTGTTTCAAAGGAAACAGAGATCTTCTTTGATTATAAGATTATAAGGGTAAATCTACGGTTTTCTTGGGGTGAGTTTAAATGAGCACTTTTGTGAAGTTGTTTTCTTGTCAATAACAGTTGAGTAGTACTGGGAAAAAGTGAAATCAGGGCAGGTCCCCGCAAGCATGTACCTGTCTGTGCTGATTCTAGCATTTGTTTGCAGCTCTAGTGTTACATGAAGTATTTTGGTTTCTTTTCTGCTTTAGGGAAAACCTCTACATTTCATGTAACCATATATGTGATCCTCAGTCATTTTTTAAATGATATTAGCAGCACTGAAACCACTTTTAATATATCTTTGGCAAAGTGTTCACAGAAGCAAACATGCATCTGGTCTTGTCATGCATCCTTGCCTTAAAGGCCTGAAAGACATTTATGAAATGTAACAAATTCCTAACATTTCTCTGGCCTTGACTGGAAAACTTAAAACAGATATCTCTTTGTCCTTGGCCTCCTCCATGCAGAAATTATCAAAAGGGGATGCTAAATTGGATGAGAAGCCACAGGACAGCTTCAAAGTCCATGAAGCTCGAAGGACAATTTAACAATTTAAACATTCAGAGACAGTTGATGGCACTTGCACTTGAGATGCACAAGCTCAGTCATTTCTCTCGGCGATGCCTCTCTGAGTCAAGGGAGTATTTGATTTGGTATTTGGTAATAAGTCACTTGACTTGGTCTTTTGAACAATTGACACTTATCAGTTTTAGTCAGCTAGATAGGTGCATTATTAAAGCAAATATAGAGCGGAGCAAATATTGAACTACTTAACAGAAATGGTTTCCCACATGAACTGCCCATCTGAACGTTTTAATTAAATAAAGAAATTGACTTTTACTTGTCTAAGATTAGAGTGAATAATAAAGTTTCACAATTTGGAATGTGTTATATTAAATAAGCAAATTGACTGCTTAGTTTAGCTTTGAGTGTCTTTGGCCACAGAATGTGAGTTATGGGGATTTTATGAGATCAAATGAGGATTTGCGCATGATGTTTGCTTCTACTGTGAGAGAATCTTACATGATATTTGTTTTGCTTCTCAAGTTTCATGGCATTGACATAACAATGAATGGCTTGCAATATTTAATGTTTTTAATTTACAGTCATTAAATTACTTCCGGACATCAGATGCTGCAAACAAAGGCTTAGGTTCAAGTGTGGAATTTTACTTGCATTCGTTGCATTTTTTAATTTTAGGATACCTGAAATTCCCATGCATAAAACAATAATATCTTACAGTGACATTTGACTTTAGTCAGCAGCTCTAACAGGTTCCTAATGCTCAGATTGCAGGGTGGATTTTTAACCACGTGAAGATGAGTTTACTTTAAGGGAGTGATGCTGGTAAATGTATTTAACAATAGCATCTTATCAAACTTCAAATTTAAACAAACAAAGCTAATTGTGTTTCAGCTGAGTTAATGAAAACTAGTCAGACTATTATTCAACGGAAATGTTCAGAGGAGAAGTTTAAGCTTGTGCAGACACGTGTAAGCTTCTGTGTTTGGTTTGGGCAAAGGATAACTCCCCATTTTGTGTTCTCATATTGTAACTGTTTCAGTCACTGTCGCCCTCTTAGGGCAAACCAAAGTATAAAACCAACTAGGGTGGGGCTGCATTTTTGAAGGAAAAGGGAAATAAGTTCTGCCTGACAAGACTAGCTTAAGGGCTCGAAACCATGTCTTCTAAACTTTTTTCTGATCAAGAGCTTTCGACATTAACACATTGACACTTGAGCTTTTTTCCTTTTCTACTGAAAAAGACCATTTTATTATTATTATTTTTTAAAATAACGGAAATATTGGCATCTGATTTATCTCTTGCTTTCCATAGATACTAGAGAGTTTGAGCATTAGTACAAGTTGATGAGATGATGTACAGTTATTTTTATGGATCAGTCTGTAAGGAATGCTAATGATAAATTGAAAGTGCATCTAATTGCACTATGTACAATTTTTTTCATTAAAATATCCAAATAACACTAGAACACGGTTTATATATATATATATATATATATATATATATATATATATATATATATATATATATATTGTTGACTTATGTACTTGCTTTATCCTAAATATTTAAATATAGAAATAGGCAATAAGCAATTTTTACTGCTGACTTTGACCATGTCCTGTTTTGATTTTATAGAGAATAGGGACACACCAAAGACACATAAATATGGTGTGCCTTTTATTAGACTTTGCATTATAACAGAACCTTAAAATGTATTCAGTATAAAACCAACGCTGCACATGATCGTGGGCAGTAGAACTAAAAGTGGTCAACTATGCTGTATTAAAATCTCTGCTGTTTTCAAAGTCACACTGCACTTATATCTCATCACAGATTGCTTCTGCATTCTCATCTTGCTTTAACGAATTTAGTCTTATTTTGCTTCATACTACGATGATAAGTCTTGAATAATTAACTCATCCATGAACAGAATTTCTACTCCCATCAAACTACGCTTTTGTTTGTTAATGAATACACGCCTTCTAGCGGCAAAAACGACATAGTCTGCCTTTAGGTGTTGACAGCAGACCCCCCCCCCCCCCCCCCCCCCCCCCACCTCTCACTCAGGTTTTTTACAACTTTGTCACCTTTTATTGTGACAAGGTGACATTGTCTTTCAGTGTTGTCAGTCCGGCTGATTAAAGCTGCATGTTCTCAGAGCTACAGCATATCAAAACACTTTTCTTTCGAAGCTTTATCACAAGTTTTGCAAAGGTACTGGAAAGATTGCTGAAAACATGATTATATCTTTGTGTACAGAAGAAAAAACCTGTCAGTATGCATGTCAGATGTGTGAAGTCAGATATCAGGAGGTGTTGTTCGCCTATAGCATGCATAGAACATTATATACAAGGATGCATTTACATGGCAATGGTGTAAAAATATATTTATCTGGAATTTTGAGTATGACAACATTGCCAAAATGGTCTCACCTAACTCAGATTCATGAAAATGATTGCAATGTCAATTTAAGAACACTTTGCGTTTGCTCACATACAACCCTCTATTTTTGGTTTTGCTTTCTCAACACACATGACCTGCTGCATTTCCATGACCCAAAACACCATTGTCCTGTAAATGTATGAACAAAATGCATAAAAAGACTTTAGTTAAGGGAGCAATGGCTTTTAAGATGAAGCTGTTGTCAATCAGTTGCTTAATAGTGGACTGAATAAGTGCAGAAGTGGTCCTCCCTACTTTGCTTGTCTTTGAGCAGGAATTGCTGGATATATGTCATGTCACCCAATTAAGACTTATGAGCCCATCTGTTAGTTTTAGGCTTTTAAAAATCTGGGGGTTTCCTTTCTGCTAGTTTTGTTTGAATATTTCAGATCCTGCACTGTGTTGTTTGTCATTGCTAGACCTCAAAGGTTGATGATCTAAAAGGTGCACAATGATGTGTTCTATCCTATGCGTCTTATGATTGCTCAATCACTGGAGGCAATATGAAGTGTCTGCTTACATGGATCATAGGAGATCATATGATATTTGGGAAAGAGCCAGTTGCTCTAAGCATTTACCCTCTAAATAATGCTGCGATAGTGACATGGTTCATACTCTTGTTAAAGCCAAAGGATGTATCACCTGTCCATAGAAAAAAAAATGGTTACACTTGGAGGTTTTGTGTTGATGTCAAATAGTTAAAATCACAATGTCAATGCATTAACAGCTCTTATTGTTTATGGAATCATGTAGTATTTATTATTAATGGCGTATACAAATAATAAGTTGTCTCACAGCAAGAAGAACGCTGGTTCAAGCCCCAGCTGGACCAGTTGGCATTTCTGTGTGGAGTTGGCATGTTCTCCTCGCGTTCGCATGGGTTTCCTCTGGGTGCTCCGGTTTCCCCCACCGTCCAAAGACATGCACTATAGGTGAATTGAATAAACTGAATTGACTATAGCGTATGTGTGTGAATGTGAGAGTGTATGGGTGTTTCCCAGTACTGGGTTGCAGCTGGAAGGGCATACGCTGCCATATATGCTGGATAAGTAGGCAGTTCATTCTGCTGTGGTGACCCCTGATGAATAAAGATACTAAGCCGAAGGAAATTGAATGAAATTGAATGTCACTGACTAACATGAGATCATAGCAGTAGAAAATTGCATGAAATACATCAATTCCTGGTAGCCTGAATTCAGATTAAATCCTTAATTTGAGAAAACAATTTCACTCCAAAACGTCAGGTGGATAAAAGGTAACAACTTCTGTTTCATGCAGACTTGAGATAACAGACAAAAAATACAAACAAACATGTTTTTCTTCTCTCTTACCCTCCCACTCTCAGAGTTTGCTTGTCTGGAGGCGCACTGTGAGGAATGTGTTAGAGCTGTGAGAACAACTGTTGTGTAAATAGTACTGCAGATCATATAGTTTTAACACACGGTGAAGTAACTTGACATGTATGCATTGGTGGTGCAGGATTGTTGATAGAGAGTGCAGGGTGTGGCACCATGTTAAGAGGCAGAACACATACAGGGAGTGAAAAAACAACAACCTTTTGCTTCACTTATGTGGGAGTTCTCGAGCATACAGCACTGTACAGTACGTTTTCCATTTCTCATTTCATAAATTCTGCTTTTACCTTGTTGCAGGCCTGGGTTTCACCTCTTCCACATTTTGTGTCTAGCGTTTTCCCCTCTAGCCTTTGCAAATTGGTTTGCTGAAATGACATGCAGAGGCTTGATATTTCTGAAATGCTAAATATTGTGCATTATGCTTGTGCAAATAATCACAAGCTCTTATTTGAAGCATTTAGAGATTATAGCTTGTGATGCATGATGTCAATCAAATAGAATATATTGTATTAAGAAACTACATTCAACTAAATTGTTAAATTACGCGTAGTAGTTTGTTGCTGCATGATACATTATTTTGTTTTCTTCATAGTGTTGTTGTTATTGCTTATGCCATTTTCCCTTTAATGTCTGAACACATTTGATAGTTCTTCTGCATAAATAAAATGTTTGGTGTACAATTCAGATGGGCCACAATTTTGTGGACTGTGCCGTGTTATTGAGGGAAAAACCTGTTTGACTAGGCCGTTGTATCTCTTCAGAACAATGAATGACATAGATGTGAACCCAAGCTAACATAAAACTATATGAAATAGATAAAAAAAAACTAAGTATTAAGGTATTATATTTTGTTAATGCTTTGTTGTTTCTTTATAACAGCTGAAAATAAAATCGATGTTTTTCTAAAAATAACATTATTTTCATGAATAGCTCAGAGCTCATACCAGCTGTCACAATTTGCCACATTGTATTCACATCTTTTATTTTGAGAGTTTACATTCCTTCAGTAATCCGTTAAGGTCAGAGTCGTTTTTTGAATATACTTACTATTTTGAATCAGGGGAGCATTAAGATTGCTTGAATAACTCTCATACATCCAAATCATGAGCTGAAGATTATTGCCATTTTTGTTTACTTTTTTTTTTAACTGCATCAGGCTGTGATCCAAGGATAAAAGGAGAAAACGCTGCCCTTTATGGTGCATTCTTTTTCATCTGTGTTTCTATACTTGTGCATAAATCTCATAGATCTCAATTATATTACATGCCTCTATGGAATATTTTTATTCTGACCTATCATCGCACCATAATACTACTTCATATACATTTCGACAAAGAAGGCCATAGGTTAAATTGACTTACGTTTTGCTACAACAATATTTCTTTCCTTCATTTTGCATCCAGTTGCTTTTTTATCTCAGGTACTACTGATTTTAAAATGCTAGAACTAATTATGTACTTTAGCTTGTTACCCAATCTTGTCCTTCATTAGGATTAGGTTAGTGCATTAGAATGTTTCATGAAATATGAATGTTGGTGTTTTCCTATTCAAGAAGTCCTATGTAATTGTTGGGTGGAGATATTATGAGGGGGTGATATCTATGAAACAAAGAACTTTGTGTTGAAAGCTGGAATGGCAGGCCCACAAGTTGACTAAATAGCTCAATGTTCATCAAGCAGAGACCTTCAGTGTCCAATAATAATTTTAAGGACCTTTAAGGATGTTTTTTTTAGACGTTTAGGTATGTTTATCTATATAATAACCTAAACTTAATGCATTTAATGACCTTGCAATACAGGTTTTATATTGATACTGGAGATGAGCATGGTATACTTATGTAGTCTTGCTAGAAAGATTTAGTGAAACTACTTTCTGAGTTCCCAAAGTAAAATCACGTGATAACTTGCTTTGTTAAAGAGTGTATTGCCATCTAGTGGTCAGCGCTTTATTCAGAAATCCTCACTTTCAAATATTCAATAAGTTTGAATGTCTCATCTACCAATTTATATATACACAAGTCTAATTTAAATGAAGACACTAATATTCTTTTTTTCTTGTTTGTGTTAAGGAAAGAACAAGGGCTGACACGGTCCACATTAGGGGACAGGTGAAGAAGCAACACATTCAGAGGTATGCAGAATTACATGTGTTATGATATTAATAGCTATAGCCAATCTCTGCAAACATTTTTTGTCCCTGAAACACAATACGCACTTTAAATACACATTTGGTATTTATTTTAAATAGTTTAATTGTATTATATTGTTTTTCCTCATTTATTTTATTCACTTTTTATTTGTTTATTTTTTTAAAGATGGACGATGACCAGGACACAAGAGAAGTACTTTTCCCACAGTGGATGGGCGCTGATAAGCATGGGCTCACCATTGAACAGAAAGGTCAAGGAGAGATTTTTGTCAAAGAGGTGAAAGATGAGTCACCTGCTGCTCATACTGGAAAAGTACATGAAGGTATGAACCCAAAGTAACTCTACACATTCTGACTAGGGCTGTGCGATATGGCTTTTTTAAAAACAAAACAACAACAAAAAAGATTTTTTTCATGAGCCATTTACAATTAATTTAACCTATATAATTAGGTTAAGCATACCATAATTTATATAATTATAGGATATAAAAGAACATTTCCCACAAGAACATTGCAAGTTGTCATTTAAAGATCAAATTGAACAAGATCTGTTTACAACTGCAAACAAGACCTCTATAATACTGATGATAATATCAAATTAAGCTGTTTTGTAAAGTTACAGTAAAAGTAAACTCATAATTGTTAAATAAGGCACTTTTGATGATTTATTTTCTTCTGATTTTGTACTGTTTAATTCAACATAAGCATACATTCAGATGTTTATTCATTTTTATTTAGCATTATATCAGTTTATATTAATAACTCGCGCTAGGCTAATGGGCTAAATTGTATTGCTTTTATTTGTGTTGGGCCACTGCAGCTGGTAGACTACTAGTGCACTGAGTGAGTTTTGTCACAGTGTTGATATTTACAGTACTAAACGTCTTTGCGGCTGGGTCACGTAATTTTTCCGGAAAGAGCAACAGTAGATTCCAACATCAGATCGGTAACAGTTCCTTTTATATGTCTTATCTATTACTTCCCACCGTGAGAAATATGTGGCTGAGAGTCCTGAATTATGCCTTTTTTTGGCAGATGTGCTTGTGTGGCCGTGTTCCATTACATTTCATAGAGAGCTACATATCTTCCCTGCTTGCTGCCATGTTGTTTGTGTGTTTCTATGGCAAATTTGGGGGAACTACAGGAACCCAGAGAAGAGCAAGGCATGTGTTAGAGTGAAAATTATTTTCATTCAATCATATCGATAAAATGCATTTATCGCCCAGCCCTAATTTTGGCGCGTTGCATAAAATTTTGAAAACATTGTTCTCTGAGATTCCTCATATATTCTAATTCTTGGAACAGCGTTTGACAGGATTTGCACTTTTTTGGTCTTAGGCTTTTGTTTTTTCATCCTAATGATCTTGCAGTTCAAATTTAACTTGGCCAAAATATAGTTATATAGTATAATTCAAATATAAGTTGACTGTTGTAAACAGTTTAATTAGAATTTTACTCGTTCTCCCATTTGTCACAGGTGACCAAATTGTGGGGGCCACCATTTACTTTGACAACATGAGTTCAGAAGAAACAGCTGAGCTATTGAAGACTCTAAACCGACATAAGGTTGGATTAAAACTACAAAACAAGGGTGGAGACAAATCACCTTGCCGCTCTCCAATGGGAACGTTGTCTTGGGAAGGACGTGGAAGTTTAGGAGGATCAAGTTCAGACATTCTCCTGGTAATGTGATTTCACTTTTAATCCATGTGTTGTTTGGAACTACCTGTAGCACCATGACCATTTCAACCATGAATTTAATACATTTTAAATGTTGTTATTCTGTTTTGATATACATTGGAGAACAGATTTCTGCCATGTGCCAATTATAGATTTATTGTGGTCAAAGTGTCCATATTTGGCTATTTTAATGTATTTTTTTATTTGTGCATTATAGCATTTACATGTACTTTTTTATAGAGGTATTGTATAGCACATTATGGGGGGCATCTTATGTAATATGTAATTTCTTTCCCTGTAGAGTGGGGATGATGAAGACTACAAGAGAATCTACAGTAAGAAGATTAAACCTAGACTGAAGTCTGAAGACCTTGCTGAGGGTGTTGATGTGCGCACAGAACGCCACAGCAGCACAAGCAGTGATGGTTGCACCATCACTACAATCACTCGACGAATAACTACCTACACAGTGGATATGCCTGGGGGCACTAGTCAGCAGATTGATCCCTCAAGCCCTGAGTTCAAAATTCAGCTCTTGCAGCATGAGCAGGCAGGGGGTGATTCTTCACAAATAAGATTACCACACAGCAGCCTTGTTAGCAGTGAACACGGGGGTATAAATTTAGGGGACGTATCTTTTGGTGGGCCCCATGTCACTGGCTCATCTGTGAAGCACTGTAGCACAGGATCTATCAGAACAACAAGTGAATTAGATGGTAGTGGGAGAGAGATTACAATTAATGTGTCAGACACTGGAATTTCAGAGGCAAGAGGACAAAGAATTACAGAACATTTTATAAAGACTGAAACTTCTCCAGATAGTGGTAATTTCTCTGGCAGAGTAACCACCGGCTTAGAAAAACAAGTGGGAAATATTTCTTTACCAGTAGAAGCTAGTTTTAAAGCTTCAAGTACGATAGGAGGAACAGTAAAGGGCTCTGTTCTGGAAACGCATGCTTCAGGCTTTTCCATAATTGGAGGATCTAAGGGCAGTATTGGCAGAGGATCTTCTTCTGAAGTTCTTAAGGATGGGTCTGATGATCAAACCAAGCTGTCTAAGTTTAGCATAGATGTCCAGAGACCCAAAGTAAACATCAAACGTTCAGAAGCAGATATCAGCCAGGGTTCTGATTTTGCTATTCCAGACATAGACAGTAAAGCCAAATTACCAAAAGTTGAAACTAGTGGATCAATTGTTCACTTTGAGGAAATTGGTGGTGAATTCAAGCTACCCAATGTGAAAGGCTCAAAACAGTTTACTGTAGAAGGTCCAAATGTAGAAGCGAATTTTAACAATCAAAATCTGAAAGATGTTAGTCAGAGAGGTTTTAGCTTAACTGGAAATCAGGATTTACCACATCCATCATTTAGAATGAAAGGCACTAATTTAGATAACTCCAATTTGGGTGCTGGTATGGACATCAGTGGTCCAGAGCTTCAAGTACAAAAATGTGAAATTAATGTCGAAGATACCCAGTTTGATATGCCTTCAGTCACTGGCCAGGGAATTTCAATGCCAGATGTAGACTTAAATCTGAAAGGACAAAAAAGTGGTGTTAACGTGTGTGTTCCAAATATTGAAAGCAATGTTGTGACACCAAAAGTTGAAGTCAAAGGACAAAGTCTTGAGGGTGTAAAGGATGGCTTTATGATGAAGGGTCCCAATATTGATGCAAATGCTGCAAATGCTAAAATCAAGATTAAAACCCCAAACATTGACATGAAGACTCAAGAGTTTAACATTGAAGGACCTGAAAGAAAGTACAATGTTTCAAATGTCAAGGTACCATCAATTTCTGGTACATCTGTGCAAGATATGAACATCACAGGACCAGCAATGAAAGGGGACATCAGCATTTCTGCTCCAAAAGTGGAAGGAGATATTAAAGCACCTTCCATTGGCATCAAAGGTCCAAAATTGACGGGTACTTATGTAGACCTAAATCTTCCTAAAGCAGAAATTGAAAAGAAGCAATCAGATGTACAAATTAGGCTTCCCTCAAAGCTTGACATTGAGGGAGCAGGTGGAAAAATCACATACCCAGAATTCAAGAAGACATCAGTCTCTGGGCCGAATATTTCTATGCCAGAAGTCAACTTCAACCTCAAAGGTCAGAAACTGAAAGGCAGTGTTGACACATCTGTTCCGAAAGTGGAAGGACATATTAAAGAACCAAAAGTAGCAGTTGAAAGATCAGACAATCCTGAGGGGGCTTTTGGGATGCCAGTATTTGGGTTCAAGGGACAAAAAGTGGAGGCTCCAGGTGTTGATGTGAAAATCTCCAAAGCTGATGTTGAACTTAAGGAATCAAATTTGGGCATTAAAGCTTCAAAGCTTGACACTGAGGGATCTGATGGAAAAATCAAAGACAATGAAATCACTATGCCTTCTTTCTCTGGGCCAAAGATTTCTATCCCAGGCGCTGATTTTAACCTGACAGGCCCTAAACTAAAAGGAGATGTTGATGTGTCCCTTCCAAAATTTGAAGGAGATATTAAAGCACATGATGTGGACTATAAAGCTCCAAAATATAACATCGAGGGACCTGAGGGGAAACTTGAGAGCCCTGAATTCAATATACCATCAGTATCTGGGCCAAATATTTCCATGCCAGATGTTGACTTAAATCTTAATGGTTCGAAACTGAAAGGTGGTATTGATGTTTCTTTTTCGAAAGTGGAAGGGGATATCAAAGCACCAAAAGTTGAAATTGAAGGCCCGGACATGGATGGTCCTGAGGGTGGCTTTAAGATGCCAAAGATCAAATTGCCAAAAATTGGATTCAAAGGTTCAAAAGTGGAAGGTTCAGACATGGATGTGAAAATCCCCAAAGCTGATATGAATGTTTTTGTACCTGATGTGGACATCAAAGCTCCAAAAGTTGATGTTGAGGGAGCTGAGGGGAAAATCAAGGACCATAAATTCAATATGCCATCAATATCTGGCTCAAATATTACCATGCCAGATGTTGATTTAACCTTAAAGGTCCGAAACTCAAAGGTGATATTGATGTTTCTGATTTAAAAGTGGAAGGAGATATTAAAGCACCAAAAGTTGAAGTCGAGAGCTCAGATGTTGAAGGACACGAGGGTGGTTTTAAGATGCCAAAGATCAAAATGCCAAAAATTGGATTCAAGGGTCCAAAAGTGGAAGGTCCAGACATGAATGTGAAAATTCCCAAAACTGAAATAGACATCAAGGCACCAGATGTAGACATTAAAGCTTCAGAGCTTGACATCGAAGGACCTGAGGGAAAAGTAAAGACACCTTATTTGAAGATGCCATCAATATCTGGGCCAAATATTTCTATGCCAAATGTTGATTTTAACCTGAAAGGTCCGAAACTGAAAGGTGATGTTGATATGTCTGTTCCAAAAGTGGAAAAAGATATTAAGGTACCTGATGTGGACATTAAAGCTCCAAAAGTTGACATTGAGGGACCTGAGGGGAAAATCAAGGGCCCAAAATTCAATATGCCATCAATATCGGGCCCAAATATTTCCATGCCAGATGTTGATTTTAACCTCAAAGGTTCGAAACTGAAAGGTGATGTTGATGTTTCTGTTCCAAAAGTGGAAGGAGATATTAAAGCACCAAAAGGTGAAATTGAAGTCTCAGATGTTGAAGGACCCGAGGGTGGTTTTAAGATGCCAAAGATCAAAATGCCAAAATTTGCATTCAAGGGTCCGAAAGTGGAAGGTCCAGATGTCGATGTAAAAATCCCCAAAACTGATATTGACATTAAAGCACCTGATGTGGACATTAAAGGTCCAGAGCTTGACATTGAGGGACCTGAGGGAAAAGTCAAGGGCCCACAAGTTGACATTGAGGGACCTGAGGGAAAATTTAAGGGACCTAAATTCAGTATGCCTTCAATATCTGGACCAAATATTTCTATGCCTGATGTTGACTTTAACCTTAAAGGTCCAAAACTGAAAGGTGATGTTGATGTTACAGTTCCAAAAGTGGAAGGCGATATTAAAGCACCAAAAGTCGAAATTGAAGGCCCAGATGTTGAAGGACCTGAGGGTGGTTTTAAGATGCCAAAGATCAAAATGCCAAAATTCGGATTCAAGGGTCCAAAAGTGGAAGGTCCAGACATGGATGTAAAAATCCCCAAAACTGATATTGACATTAAAGCACCTGATGTGGACATTAAAGCTCCAAAAGATTACATTGAGGGACCTGAGGGGAAAATCAAGGGCTCTAAATTCAGTATGCCATCAATATCTGGCCCAAATATTTCCATGCCAGATGTTGACTTTAACCTCAAAGGTTCGAAACTGAAAGGTGATATCAATGTTTCTGTTCCAAAAGTGGAAGGAGATATTAAAGCACCAAAAGTTGAAATTGAAGGCCCAGATGTTGAAGGACCTGAGGGTGGTTTTAAGATGCCAAAGATCAAAATGCCAAAATTCGGATTCAAGGGTTCAAAAGTGGAAGGCCCAGACATGGACGTGAAAATCCCCAAAACTGATATTGACATTAAAGGACCTGATGTGGACATTAAAGCTCCAGAGCTTGACATCAAGGGACCTGAGGGAAACATCAAGGGCCCTAAATTGAAAATGCCTTCTTTCTCCGGGCCAACAATTTCTATGCCAGATGTTGATTTTAACCTGAAAGGCCCGAAACTGAAAGGTGATGTTGATGTGTCTGTTCCAAAAGTGGAAGGAGATTTAAAGGTTCCTGGTGTGGACATTAAGGCTTCAAAAGTTGACATTGAGGGACCTAATGAGGGGAAAATCAAGGGCCCTAAATTCAGTATGCCATCAATATCTGGGCCAAATATTTCCATGCCAGATGTTGACTTTAACCTCAAAAGTCCAAAACTGAAAGGTGATGTTGACGTTTCTGTTCCAAAAGTGGAAGGAGATATTAAAGCACCAAAAGTTGAAATTGAAGGCCCAGATGCTGAAGGACCTGAGGGTGGTTTCAAGATGCCAAAGATCAAAATGCCAAAATTCGGATTCAAGGGTCCAAAAGTGGAAGGCCCCGACATGGATGTGAAAATCCCCAAAACTGATATTGACATTAAAGGACCTGATGTGGACATTAAAGCTCCAGAGCTTGACATCGAGGGACCTGAGGGAAACATCAAGGGCCCTAAATTGAAAATGCCTTCTTTCTCCGGGCCAACAATTTCTATGCCAAATGTTGATTTTAACCTGAAAGGTCCGAAACTGAAAGGTGATGTTGATGTGTCTGTTCCAAAAGTGGAAGGAGATTTAAAGGTCCCTGGTGTGGACATTAAGGCTCCAAAAGTGGACATTGAGGGACCTAATGGGGGGAAAATCAAGGGCCCTAAATTCAGTATGCCGTCAATATCTGGGCCAAATATTTCCATGCCAGATGTTGACTTTAACCTCAAAAGTCCGAAACTGAAAGGTGATGTTGATGTTTCTGTTCCAAAAGTGGAAGGAGATATTAAAGCACCAAAGTTGAAATTGAAGGCCAGATGTTGAAGGACCTGAGGGTGGTTTTAAGATGCCAAAGATCAAAATGCCAAAATTCGGATTCAAGGGTCCAAAAGTGGAAGGCCCAGACATGGATGTGAAAATCCCCAAAACTGATATTGACATTAAAGGACCTGATGTGGACATTAAAGCTCCAGAGCTTGACATCGAGGGACCTGAGGGAAACATCAAGGGCCCTAAATTGAAAATGCCGACTTTCTCCGGGCCAACAATTTCTATGCCAAATGTTGATTTTAACCTGAAAGGTCCGAAACTGAAAGGTGATGTTGATGTGTCTGTTCCAAAAGTGGAAGGAGATTTAAAGGTCCCTGGTGTGGACATTAAGGCTCCAAAAGTTGACATTGAGGGACCTGAGGGGAAAATCAAGGGCCCTAAATTCAGTATGCCGTCAATATCTGGGCCAAATATTTCCATGCCAGATGTTGACTTTAACCTCAAAAGTCCGAAACTGAAAGGTGATGTTGATGTTTCTGTTCCAAAAGTGGAAGGAGATATTAAAGCACCAAAAGTTGAAATTGAAGGCCCAGATGTTGAAGGACCTGAGGGTGGTTTTAAGATGCCAAAGATCAAAATGCCAAAATTCGGATTCAAGGGTCCAAAAGTGGAAGGCCCAGACATGGATGTGAAAATCCCTAAAACTGATATTGACATTAAAGGACCTGATGTGGACATTAAAGCTCCAGAGCTTGACATCGAGGGACCTGAGGGAAACATCAAGGGCCCTAAATTGAAAATGCCGACTTTCTCCGGGCCAACAATTTCTATGCCAAATGTTGATTTTAACCTGAAAGGTCCGAAACTGAAAGGTGATGTTGATGTGTCTGTTCCAAAAGTGGAAGGAGATTTAAAGGTCCCTGGTGTGGACATTAAGGCTCCAAAAGTTGACATTGAGGGACCTGAGGGGAAAATCAAGGGCTCTAAATTCAGTATGCCATCAATATCTGGGCCAAATATTTCCTTGCCAGATGTTGACTTTAACCTCAAAGGTCCAAAACTAAAAGGTGATGTTGATGTTTCTGTTCCAAAAGTGGAAGGGGATATCAAAGCACCAAAAGTTGAAATTGAAGTCCCAGATGTTGAAGGACCTGAGGGTGGTTTTAAAATGCCAAAGATCAAAATGCCAAAATTTGGATTCAAGGGTCCAAAAGTGGAAGGCCCAGACATGGATGTGAAAATCCCCAAAACCGATATTGACATTAAAGCACCTGATGTGGACATTAAAGCTCCAGAGCTTGACATCGAGGGACCTGAAGGAAACATCAAGGGCCCTAAATTGAAAATGCCGACTTTCTCCGGACCAACAATTTCTATGCCAAATGTTGATTTTAACCTGAAAGGTCCGAAACTGAAAGGTGATGTTGATGTGTCTGTTCCAAAAGTGGAAGGAGATTTAAAGGTCCCTGGTGTGGACATTAAGGCTCCAAAAGTTGACATTGAGGGACCTGAGGGGAAAATCAAGGGCCCTAAATTCAGTATGCCGTCAATATCTGGGCCAAATATTTCCATGCCAGATGTTGGCTTTAACCTCAAAGGTCCAAAACTAAAAGGTGATGTTGATGTTACTGTTCCAAAAGTGGAAGGAGATATTAAAGCACCAAAAGTCGAACTTGAAGGCCAAGACATTGAGGGTCCTGAGGGTGGATTTAAAATGCCAAAGATCAAAATGCCAAAATTCGGATTCAAGGGTCCAAAAGTGGAAGGCCCAGACATGGATGTGAAAATCCCCAAAACCGACATTGACATTAAAGGACCTGATGTGGACATTAAAGCTCCAGAGCTTGACATCGAGGGACCTGAGGGAAACATCAAGGGCCCTAAATTGAAAATGCCGACTTTCTCCGGGCCATCAATTTCTATGCCAAATGTTGATTTTAACTTGAAAGGTCCGAAACTGAAAGGTGATGTTGATATTGATGTTTCTGTTCCAAAAGTAAAAGGAGATATTAAAGCACCAGATGTGAATATTAAAACTCCACAAGTTGACATTGAGGGACCTGAAGGAAAACTTAAGGGACCTAAATTCCAAATGCCATCGCTATCTGGCCCAAATATTTCCATGCCAGATGTTGACTTTAACCTCAAAGGTCCAAAACTGAAAGGTGAGGTTGATGTGTCACTTCCAAAAGTGAAAGGAGATATTAAAGCACCAGATGTGGATATTAAAACGCCACAAGTTGACATTGAGGGACCTGAAGGAAAACTTAAGGGCCCTAAATTCAGTATGCCATCAATTTCTGGGCCGAGCATTTCTATGCCTGATGTTGACTTTAACCTGAAAGGTCCAAAACTGAAAGGTGATGTTGATGTTTCTGTTCCAAAAGTGCAAGGAGATATTAGAGCACCAAAAGTCGAACTTGAAGGACCTGACATTGAGGGTCCAGAGGGTGGCTTTAAGATGCCAAA
The DNA here is from genome assembly GCF_903798145.1 of Danio aesculapii. NCBI lineage: Eukaryota > Metazoa > Chordata > Actinopteri > Cypriniformes > Danionidae > Danio > Danio aesculapii. The sequence goes on from NC_079448.1 coordinate 28,761,552, forward strand.
GTTCAAAATGCCAAAATTCGGATTCAAGGGTCCAAAAGTGGAAGGTCCAGACATGGATGTGAAAATTCCTAAAGCTGATTTTGAGGTTAAGTCACCTGATTTGGACATTCAATCTCCAGAGCTTGACATTGAGGGACCTGACGGAAAAATCAAGGGCCCCAAATTGAAAATGCCTTCTTTCTCTGGGCCAACAATTTCTATGCCTGATGTTGATTTTAACCTGAAGGGTCCAAAACTGAAAGGTGATGTTGATGTGTCTGTTCCAAAAGTGAAGGGAGATATTAAAGCACCAGATGTGGACATTAGAGCTCCACAACTTGACATTGAAGGACCTGAAGGAAAACTTAAGGGCCCTAAATTCCAGATGCCATCAATATCTGGACCAAATATTTCTATGCCTGATGTTGACTTTAACCTCAAAGGTCCAAAACTGAAAGGTGATGTTGATGTTTCTGTTCCAAAAGTGGAAGGAGATATTAAAGCACCAAAAGTCGAACTTGAAGGACCAGACATTGAGGGTCCTGAGGGTGGCTTTAAAATGCCAAAGTTTAAAATGCCAAAATTCGGATTCAAGGGTCCAAAAGTGGAAGCTCCAGATATGGATGTGAAAATTCCTAAAGCTGATTTTGAGGTTAAGTCACCTGATTTGGACATTCAATCTCCAGAGCTTGACATTGAGGGACCTGACGGAAAAATCAAGGGCCCCAAATTGAAAATGCCTTCTTTCTCTGGGCCAACAATTTCTATGCCTGATGTTGATTTTAACCTGAAGGGTCCAAAACTGAAAGGTGATGTTGATGTGTCTTTTCCAAAAGTGAAGGGAGATATTAAAGCACCAGATGTGGACATTAGAGCTCCACAACTTGACATTGAAGGACCTGAAGGAAAACTTAAGGGCCCTAAATTCCAGATGCCATCAATATCTGGACCAAATATTTCTATGCCTGATGTTGACTTTAACCTCAAAGGTCCAAAACTGAAAGGTGATGTTGATGTTTCTGTTCCAAAAGTGGAAGGAGATATTAAAGCACCAAAAGTCGAACTTGAAGGACCAGACATTGAGGGTCCTGAGGGTGGCTTTAAAATGCCGAAGTTTAAAATGCCAAAATTCGGATTCAAGGGTCCAAAAGTGGAAGCTCCAGATATGGATGTGAAAATCCCTAAAGCTGATTTTGAGGTTAAGTCACCTGATTTAGACATTAAAGCTCCAGAGCTTGACATTGAGGGACCTGAGGGAAAAGTCAAGGGCCCCAAATTGAAAATGCCTTCTTTCTCCGGGCCAACAATTTCCATGCCAGATGTTGATTTTAACCTGAAAGGTCCGAAACTGAAAGGTGATGTTGATGTTTCTGTTCCTAAAGTGAAAGGAGATATTAAAGCACCGGATGTGGATATTAAAACTCCAAAAGTTAACATTGAGGCACCTGAAGGAAAACTTAAGGGCCCTAATTCCAGATGCCATCTATTTCTGGGCCAAATATTCCATGCCTGATGTTGACTTTAACCTCAAAGGTCCAAAACTGAAAGGTGATCTTGATGTTTCTGTTCCAAAAGTGGAAGGAGATATGAAAGCACCAAAAGTCGAACTTGAAGGACCAGACATTGAGGGTCCTGAGGGTGGCTTTAAGATGCCAAAGTTCAAAATGCCAAAATTTGGATTCAAGGGTCCAAAAGTGGAAGCTCCAGACATGGATGTGAAAATCCCTAAAGCAGATTTTGAGATTAAGTCACCTGAATTGGACATTAAATCTCCAGAGCTTGACATTGAGGGACCTGAAGGAAAAGTCAAGGGCCCCAAATTGAAAATGCCTTCTTTCTCCGGGCCAACAATTTCTATGCCAGATGTTGATTTTAACCTGAAAGGTCGGAAAATGAAAGGTGATGTTGATGTGTCCGTTCCAAAAATGGAAGGAGATATAATGGTCCCTGGTGTGGACATTAAAGCTCCAAAAGTTGACATTGAGGGGCCTGAGGGAAAACTTAAGGGCCCTAAATTCAGTATGCCATCAATATCTGGGCCAAATATCTCTATGCCAGATGTGGATTTTAACCTCAAAGGTCCGACACTGAAAGGTGATGTTGATGTTTCTGTTCCAAAAGTGCAAGGGGATGTCAAAGCACCAAAAGTTGAAATTGAAGGCCCAGATGTTGAAGGACCCGAAGGTGGTTTTAAGATGCCAAAGATCAAAATGCCAAAATTTGGATTCAAGGGTCCAAAAGTGGAAGGTCCAGATGTCGATGTAAAAATCCCCAAAACCGATATTGACATTAAGGCACCTGATATGGAAATTAAAGGTCCAGAGCTTGACATTGAGGGACCTGAGGGAAAAGTCAAGGGTCCTAAATTCAGTATGCCATCAATATCTGGCCCAAATATTTCCTTGCCAGATGTTGACTTTAACCTCAAAGGTCCAAAACTGAAAGGTGATGTTGATGTTTCTGTTCCAAAAGTGGAAGGAGATATTAAAGCACCAAAAGTCGAACTTGAAGGCCCAGACATTGAAGGTCCTGAGGGCGGCTTTAAGATGCCAAAGTTCAAAATGCCAAAGTTTGGATTCAAGGGTCCAAAAGTGGAAGGTCCAGACATGGATGTGAAAATCCCCAAAGCTGATTTTGAAGTTAAGTCACCCGATTTGGACATTAAATCTCCAGAGCTTGACATTGAGGGACCTGAAGGAAAAGTCAAAGGCCCCAAATTTAAAATGCCTTCTTTCTCTGGGCCAACAATTTCCATGCCAGATGTTGACTTTAACCTCAAAGGTCCAAAACTGAAAGGTGATATTGATGTTTCTGTTCCAAAAGTCAAAGGAGATATTAAATCACCTGATGTGGATATTAAAACTCCACAAGTTGACATTGAGGGTCCTGAGGGAAAACTTAAAGGCCCTAAATTCCAGATGCCATCAATTTCTGGACCAAATATTTCTATGCCCAATGTTGGCTTTAACCTTAAAGGTCCAAAACTAAAAGGTGATGTTGATGTTTCTGTTCCAAAAGTGGAAGGAGATATTAAAGCACCAAAAGTCGAACTTGAAGGCCCAGACATTGAGGGTCCTGAGGGTGGATTTAAAATGCCAAAGATCAAAATGCCAAAATTCGGATTCAAGGGTCCAAAGGTGGAAGGTCCAGATGTCGATGCAAATATTCCTAAAACTGATATTGATATTAAAGCACCTGATGTGGACATTAAAACTCCAGAGCTTGACATTGAGGGACCTGAGGGAAAAGTCAAGGGCCCCAAATTGAAAATGCCGTCGTTCTCAGGGCCAACAATTTCTATGCCAGATGTTGATTTTAACCTGAAAGGTCCAAAACTGAAAGGTGATGTTGATGTGTCTGTTCCAAAAGTGAAAGGAGATATTAAAGCACCCAATGTGGACATTAAAACTCCAAAAGTTGACATTGAAGGACCTGAAGGAAAACTTAAGGGCCCTAAATTCCAGATGCCATCAATTTCTGGGCCAAATATTTCTATGCCTGATGTTGACTTCAACCTCAAAGGTCCAAAACTGAAAGGTGACGTTGATCTTCCAAAAGTGGAAGGAGATATTAAAGCACCAAAAGTCGAACTTGAAGGTCCAGACATTGAGGGTCCTGAGGGTGGCGTTAAGATGCCAAAGTTCAAAATGCCAAAATTTGGATTCAAGGGTCCAAAAGTGGAAGGTCCAGACATGGATGTGAAAATACCCAAGTCTGATTTTGAGATTAAGTCACCTGATTTGGACATTAAAGCTCCAGAACTTGACATTGAGGGACCTGAGGGAAAACTTAAGGGCCCTAAATTCCAGATGCCATCAATATCTGGGCCAAACATTTCTATGCCTGATTTTGACCTTAAGCTCAAAGGTCCAAAACTGAAAGGCGATGTTGATGTTACTGTTCCAAAGTTGGAAGGAGATATTAAAACACCAAATGTCGAATTTGAAGGCCCAGACCTTGAGGGTCCTGAGGGTGGCTTTAAGATGCCAAAGATTAAGATGCCAAAATTCGGTTTCAAGGGTCCAAAAATGGAAGGTCCAGACATGGATGTAAAAATCCCCAAAACTGATATTGACATTAAAGCACCTGATGTCGACATTAAAGCTCCAGAGCTTGACATTGAGGGACCTGAGGGAAAACTTAAGGGCCCTAAGTTCCAGATGCCATCAATATCTGGACCAAATATTTCCATGCCTGATGTGGCTTAACCTCAAAGGTCCAAGACTGAAGGGTGATGTTGATGTTTCTGTTCCAAAAGTGGAAGGAGATATTAAAGCACCAAAAGTCGAACTTGAAGGCCCAGACATTGAGGGTCCTGAGGGTGGCTTTAAAATGCAAAGATCAAAATGCCAAAGTTTGGATTCAAGGGTCCAAAAGTGGAAGGTCCAGATGTGATGTAAAAATACCCAAAACTGATATTGACATTAAAGCACCAGATGTCGACATTAAAGCTCCAGAGCTTGACATTGAGGGACCTGAGGGAAAAGTCAAGGGCCCTAAATTGAAAATGCCCTCTTTCTCTGGGCCAACAATTTCTATGCCTGATGTTGATTTTAACCTGAAGGGACCAAAACTGAAAGGTGATGTTGATGTGTCTGTTCCAAAAGTGAAAGGAGATATTAAAGTACCCGATGTGGATATTAAAACTCCAAAAGTTGACATTGAGGGACCTGAAGGAAAATTTAAGGGCCCTAAATTCCAGATGCCATCAATTTCTGGACCAAATATTTCTATGCCTGATGTTGATTTTAACCTCAAAGGTCCAAAACTGAAAGGTGATGTTGATGTCGAACTTGAAGGCCCAGACATTGAGGGTCCTGAGGGTGGTTTTAAGATGCCAAAGTTCAAAATGCCAAAATTTGGATTCAAGGGTCCAAAAGTGGATGGTCCAGACATGGATGTGAAAATCCCCAAAGCTGATTTTGAGGTTAAGACACCTGATGTGGACATTAAATCTCCAGAGCTTGACATCGTTGGACCTGAAGCCAAAGTCAAGGGCCCCAAATTAAAAATGCCTTCTTTCTCTGGGCCCAAAGTTTCTATGCCAGATGTTGATTTTAACCTGAAAGGTCCAAAAATCAAAGGTGATTTTGATGTGTCCGTTCCAAAAGTTAAAGGTGATATTAAAGCACCTGATGTGGATATTAAATCTCCTCATGTTGACATTGAGGGACCTGAGGGAAAACTTAAGGGCCCTAAATTCCAGATGCCATCAATATCTGGGCCAAACATTTCTATGCCTGATTTTGACCTTAAGCTCAAAGGTCCAAACTGAAAGGCGATGTTGATGTTACTGTTCCAAAAGTGGAGGGAGATATTAAAACACCAAATGTCGAATTTGAAGGCCCAGACCTTGAGGGTCCTGAGGGTGGCTTTAAGATGCCAAAGATTAAGATGCCAAAATTCGGTTTCAAGGGTCCAAAAGTGGAAGGTCCAGACATGGATGTAAAAATACCCAAGACTGATATTGACATTAAAGCACCTGATGTGGACATTAAAGCTCCAGAGCTTGACATTGAGGGACCTGAGGGAAAAGTCAAGGGCCCCAAGTTAAAGATGCCTTCTTTCTCTGGCCCAACAATTTCTATGCCAGATATTGATTTTAACCTGAAAGGTCCAAAACTGAAAGGTGATATTGATGTATCTGTTCCAAAAGTGGAAGGAGATATAAAGGTTCCTGGTGTGGACATTAAAGCTCCAAAAGCTGACATTGAGGGACCAGAGGGAAAACTTAAGGGCCCTAAATTCCAGATGCCATCAATATCTGGGCCAAATTTTTCCTTGCCAGATGTTGATTTTAACATCAAAGGTCCAAAAGTGAAAGGAGATGTTAAAGCACCTGATGTGGATATTAAAACTCCTGAAATTGACATTGAGGGAAGTGAGGGAAAAATCAAGGGCCCTAAGTTTAGGATACCATCTGTCTCCATGCCAAAGATTTCTATGCCAGAAGTTGATTTCAATCTGAAAGGACCAAAACTAAAAGGTGATGTTGATGTTTCCGTTCCAAAAGTGGAAGGAGACATAAAGGCTCCCGATGTTAATATCAAGGGTCCAGAGGTTGACGTAGAGGCACCTGAAGGGAAAATTGCAGGCCCTAAATTCAAGATGCCATCACTGTCAGGTCCAAACATTTCTTTCCCAGATGTTGACTTCAACTTGAAAGGACCTAAAATAAAGGGTGGTGTTGATGTGTCAGTTCCAAAAGTTGAAGGGGATATCAAAGCCACAGATTTAAAAATTAATCTGCCAAATCTTGATGGTGAAATGCCTGAAGGAAAAGTAAAGGGCCCAAAAGTTAAGATGCCATCTTTATCTGGCCCTGAAGGCTCTGTTGAGGTTAATTTACCAGAAACCAACGTGAAAAAACCAAAGTTCAAAATGCCGAAGTTTAAATTGCCATCATTTGGGCACAAAGGTCCAAAACTGGAAGGCCCGGATATTGATGTAAAAATTCCTAAGGCTGATATTAAAGTTAAATCACCAGATGTTGACATTGACTCTTCAGAGCTTGACATTGAGGGACCGAAGGGAAAAATCAAGGGCCCCAAATTTAGTATGCCAACAATTTCTGGTCCAAAGGTTTCAATGCCAGATGTTGATCTAAACCTGAACGTCCAAACTGAAAGGTGATGTTGATGTTTCAGTTCCAAAAGTAGAAGGAAATATTAGTGTACCTGATGTGGATCTTAAATCTCCAGAAGTGGACGTGGAGGGACCTGAGGGAAAAATTAAGGGCCCCAAACTAAAAATGCCATCACTGTCAGGGCCAAATATTTCTATGCCACATGTTGACTTCAACCTCAAAGGCCCAAAACTGAAAGGTGATGTTGATGTTTCTGTTCCAAAAGTGGAAGGAGACATTAAAACACCAAAAGTCGAACTGGAAGGCCCAGACCTTGAGGGTCCTGAGGGTGGCTTTAAGATGCCAAAGATCAAAATGCCAAAATTTGGATTCAAGGGTCCAAAAGTGGAAGGCCCAGACATGGATGTGAAAATCCCCAAAACTGATATTGACATTAAAGGACCTGATGTGGACATTAAAGCTCCAGAGCTTGACATCGAGGGACCTGAGGGAAAAGTCAAGGGCCCTAAATTCAAAATGCCTTCTTTCTCTGGCCCAACAATTTCTATGCCAGATGTTGATTTTAACCTGAAAGGTCCAAAACTTAAAGGTGATATTGATGTGTCTATTCCAAAAGTGGAAGGAGATATTAAAGCACCTCATGTGGATATTAAAACTCCACAAGTTGACATTGAGGTTCCGGAGGGAAAACTTAAGGGCCCTAAATTCAGTATGCCATCAATATCTGGGCCAAATATTTCGATGCCCGATGTTGACTTTAACCTCAAAGGTCCAAAACTGAAAGGTGATGTTGATGTTTCAGTTCCAAAAGTGGAAGGAGATATTAAAACACCAAAAGTCGAATTGGAAGGCCCAGACTTTGAGGGTCCAGAGGGTGGCTTTAAGATGCCAAAGATCAAAATGCCAAAATTTGGATTCAAGGGTCCAAAAGTGGAAGGTCCAGACATGGATGTGAAAATCCCCAAAACTGATATTGACATTAAGGCACCTGATGTGGACATTAAAGCTCCAGAGCTTGACATCGAGGGACCTGAGGGAAAAGTCAAGGGCCCTAAATTCAAAATGCCTTCTTTCTCCGGGCCAACAATTTCTATGCCAAATGTTGATTTTAACCTGAAAGGTCCAAAATTAAAAGGTGATGTTGATGTCTCTGTTCCAAAAGTGGAAGGAGATATTAAAGCACCCCATGTGGATATTAAAACTCCACAAGTTGACATTGAGGGACCTGGGGGAAAACTTAAGGGCCCTAAATTCAGTATGCCATCGATATCTGGTCCAAATATTTCCATGCCAGATGTTGATTTTAACCTGAAAGGTCCGAAACTGAAAGGTGATGTTGATGTTTCTGTTCCAAAAGTTGAAGGAGATATTAAAGCACCCCATGTGGATATTAAAACTCCACAAGTTGACGTTGGGGTACCTGAGGGAAAACTTAAGGGCCCTAAATTCAGTATGCCATCAATATCTGGGCCAAATATTTCGATGCCTGATGTTGACTTTAACCTCAAGGGTCCAAAACTGAAAGGTGATGTTGATGTTTCAGTTCCAAAAGTGGAAGGAGATATTAAAACACCAAAAGTCGAACTGGAAGGCCCAGACTTTGAGGGTCCTGAGGGTGGCTTTAAGATGCCAAAGATCAAAATGCCAAAATTTGGATTCAAGGGTCCAAAAGTGGAAGGTCCAGACATGGATGTGAAAATCCCCAAAACTGATATTGACATTAAAGGACCTGATGTGGACATTAAAGCTCCAGAGCTTGACATCGAGGGACCTGAGGGAAAAGTCAAGGGCCCTAAATTCAAAATGCCTTCTATCTCCGGGCCAACAATTTCTATGCCAAATGTTGATTTTAACCTGAAAGGTCCGAAACTGAAAGGCGATGTTGATGTGTCTGTTCCAAAAGTGGAAGGAGATATTAAAGCACCTGATGTGGATATGAAAACTCCACAAGTTGACATTGAGGGACCAGGGGGAAAACTTAAGGGCCCTAAATTCAGTATGCCATCAATATCTGGTCCAAATATTTCCATGCCAGATGTTGATTTTAACTTGAAAGGTCCGAAACTGAAAGGTGATGTTGATGTTTCTGTTCCAAAAGTGCAAGGGGATATCAAAGCACCAAAAGTTGAAATTGAAGGCCCAGATGTTGATGGACCCGAGGGTGGTTTTAAGATGCCAAAGATCAAGATGCCAAAATTCGGATTCAAGGGTCCAAAAGTGGAAGGTCCAGATGTTGATGTACAGATCCCTAAAACTGATATTGAGATTAAAGCACCTGATGTGGACATTAAAGCTCCAGAGCTTGACATTGAGGGACCTGAGGGAAAAGTCAAGGGCCCCAAATTAAAAATGCCTTCTTTCTCTGGCCCAACAATTTCTTTGCCAGATGTTGATTTTAACCTGAAAGGGCCAAAACTGAAAGGTGATTTTGATGCATCTGTTCCAAAAGTGAAAGGAGATATTAAAATACCTGATGTGGATATTAAAAGTCCACAAGTTGACATTGAGGGACCTGGGGGAAAAATTAAGGGCCCTAAATTCCAGATGCCCTCAATTTCTGGGCCAAATATTTCTATGCCTGATGTTGACTTTAACCTGAAAGGTCCAAAACTGAAAGGTGATGTTGATGTTTCTGTTCCAAAAGTGGAAGGAGATATTAAAGCACCAAAAGTCGAACTTGAAGGCCCAGATATTGAGGGTCCTGAGGGTGTTTTAAGATGCCAAAGATCAAAATGCAAAATTTGGATTCAAGGGTCCAAAAGTGGAAGGTCCAGATGTGGATGTGAAAATCCCCAAAACTGATATTGACATTAAAGCACCTGATGTGGATATTAAAGCTCCAGAGCTTGACTTTGAGGGACCTGAGGGAAAAATCAAGGGCCCTAAATTTAAAATGCCTTCTTTTTCTGGTCCAACAATATCTATGCCAGATGTTGATTTTAACCTGAAAGGCCCAAACTGAAAGGCGATGTTGATGGTGTCTGTCCCAAAAGTGAAAGGAGACATTAAAGCACCGGATGTAGATATTAAAACTCCACATGTTGACATTGAAGCACCTGAGGGAAAACTTAAGGGCCCTAAATTCCAGATGCCATCAATATCTGGGCCTAATATTTCTATGCCTGAAGTTGACTTTAACCTGAAGGGTCCAAAACTGAAAGGTGATGTTGACGTTTCTGTTCCAAAAGTGGAAGGACATATGAAAGCACCAAAAGTGGATATTGAAGGTTCTGATTTTGATGTAGAGGGTCCAGAAGCTGGCTTTAAGATGCCCAAATTGCCGTCCTTTGGACTCAAAGGGCCAAAGGTGGAGGGCCCAGAAATTGGTGTGAAAGTCCCTAAAACCAATATTGATGTCAAGGCTCCCGATGTTGACATTGAATCTCCAGATCTTAATATTGAGGGACCTGGTGGAAAAATTAAGAGCCCTAAATTCAAGATGCCGACAGTTTCTGTTCCAAAGGTTTCCATGCCAGATGTTGACCTTAACTTAAAAGGTCCTAAACTGAAAGGAGATGTTGATGTTTCTGTACCCAAAATGGAAGGGGATATTAAAGGAGGAAAAGTTAAAATTGAAGGCCCAGGCTATGAGGGTCCTGAGGGTGGTTTTAAGGTCCCAAAGATGCCATCGTTTGGACTGAAGGGTCCAAAAGTGGAAGGACCAGATGTTGACATAAATCTCCCAAAAGCAGGTGTTGATATTAAAGGACCTGAACTTGAGGTCAAAACTCCTGATCTTGAAATTGAGGGACAAGGAGGAAAAATCAAGGGTCCTAACTTCAAAATGCCTTCTTTATCTGGTCCACAGATTTCTATGCCAGATATTAATATCAAAGGCCCCAAAGTCAAGGGTGATATGGGGATTTCCGGACCGAAGATTGGAGGTGACCTAAAGTCTGCAGAAGTGGACATTAAAGGTCCTAGTGTTGATTTAGAGGGCCCTGAAGGTGGGCTAAAAATGCCAAAGATGAAAATGCCAGCATTCGGATTCAAGGGTACAAAAGTGGACAGTCCAGATATTGACCTCAATCTCCCGAAAACAGATGTTGAGATGAAAGTACCTGAAATTGATGTTAAAACCACTGATCTTGACACCGATGGACTTGGGGGTGGTCTAAAGAATGTGAAGTTTCCAAAATTTAAAGGTCCTCACTTTGGAATTAAGACTTCAAGTGGCAGTCTTTCAGTTCCTGAACAGGATATTGAGGCAGCCATAGATGCCAAAAGCCCGGACGTTACCATCAGTGGACCAGATGCAAACATAAAAGTGCCAAAAACTAAGAAATCTAAATTTTCACTTGGAGTTAAGAGCCCAAAGTTAAATGCAGATATCCCTGATGCTGGTGGTAATTTGGAAGGACCTGACATGAACATAGATGTCAAAGGAAAAAAGGGTAAATTCAAATTGCCAAAAGGGAAAGGGAAGTCTAAAACATTTGATGCTGATTTAAAGACTGAAATGGTCGAGTTGGACACAAATGAACCTGAAATTCACATAAAGTCAACCAAAGTAAAGAAACCTTTTTTTGGAAAGTTACATTTTCCTGATGTTGAATTTGACATAAAATCTCCAAAAGTTAAAGCTAGTTCATCTGCATCTGGAACCATAAGATCATCTGATGTTGATTTGCCATCGGCAAGCCTTAAAACTGACATTAAGACACTAGATGCTAGTTTGGACAGTCCAGATTTGAAAACCAAAGGGGGGAAGATAAAAATGCCAAAATACAGTATGTCTGCCTCTAAACTAAAAACTCCTGATCTGGATGTTAGTGATGCAACATTGGAGATTCCAGAGAAGACCATGCATTCTCCAGATGTCCATGTAGCAGGATCAGGGACTAATGGAAAACGCAGTGCTAAATTGACATAGAAGGAAAAGTACAAGGTGTTGAGTTGGCAGTGCCATCTGCAAATGTCCATGGGGAGGCTTTTGATGCTGATTTAGGTATCGCTGAACAAAAAGGGGTAAAAGGGAACATTGGAATAGCAGGCTTTAATGTAGGAAGACAAAAGGAAGACACTGCAAGTGGGTTAGGCTTGAAGTCAGATGCATCATCTGGTGAGATAGAGAACCAAGAAGGTAATCTAACATTTCCTAAAATCAAAGTACCAAAGTTTGGTGTTGCATTGCCTAGAGTAGAACCAAGAGAAATGAGAGTAGATGTAGGTTCAGATGAATTGGCTGCTGGAGCTAAAGTTAGTTCTCAAGGTTTGGAAATGCAGAAAACTGATGTCAAAAGCAGTGGTGGCAAAGTGAAAGTAAAAATGCCGAAGCTGTTTGTCAAATCTAAATCAAAAGGTGGCAGTGCAGCTGATCTAACTGTTGGGGGAGAAGATGCTGATGCTACTAGTAAAGGTGCTGCTAAAGTGTCTAAGGAGTTGAGTCTTAGTTCTGGGGAACTGACAAGTGGCAAGTTAACAGTAGAGGGAAGCTCTGGATTTAAAGTTTCTCCAAAGAGTAAATCTGCCTCCCTTGACTTGTTCAAAAAGTCACGACATCACTCATCCTCTGTCAGTGAAGAGGGAGGCTTAGCTTCACCTGTTTCTACTGAAGGGCACTTACAGGCAGAAGGTGGCAACGTTTCTCTAGATGTTGGAGACACTAAGGTTAAAGGCAAAAAAGGAAAGTTGAAGTTCTCTACAATTGGAGGTTTTAGTTCAAAAAGTAAAGGTTCATATGAAGTGACTGATGAAAGTGAGGTTATGACCGAGGGTGCTGGTGGTGTTGCTCAGCCTTCAAAGAAGTCCAGAATGTCATCGTCATCTAGCAGTGATAGTGGTACAAAAGGTAGTTTTCGGTTACCGCAACTCGAAATATCAGTTTCACCAAAGAAATAAGTTTTTACGTTGATATCTAGTACAAATACATTTTTTTTATTATGTAAGTCTAGATGATTAACGTAAATCTGGCTTTCATTGTAATAATAATGCACTGCCATAAACTGTTTCTTCAGTTTCCACAAATGCTCTTTACAGGCATTGATATTTTTGAATCACAATTTAACTGTAAATAAGAGAAAACTGTAGGTAATTTTAATTTTTTTTTTTGTAGATAGGAAATTCAGATTTAATCCAACAATGTGTGTACTTAATATAAAAAAAAGAAATTGATGCGAGTTGTCATCAGATAATGTGGTATATTTTTCTATGTTTGGTTTTGTGACTCCTTTCTAAAATTATATGAACACATTTACATGCGAGAGGCATGGTTTTAAATAAAATTGAAAGGATTTTATGACTTCAACTTCACATATATTTAGTGCTGTATCACATGTACTCATCACAGATAAATATCTAATTTTAAACAGAAACCATTAGTAAGCACAATGAAATTTAAGGGCTGTACAAATTGTAAATAAATTTATTCAGAATAGATGCATGGGATTATATTACTTTGTGTCCCAAATAATATGGCAGTTCAGATATTCTGTTATGAAATTTACACAGAGATTATAATCTTCTAGAGTATTTATATCTTTTCTATGATTGATTAAACTGCTTTAAAATGCACATATGGAAGCAGCTGACAAAGGGCTGTGACTTGCTTTGATGTTTTAAATGATTTCTAAGGCATTTTTAGTTGTATCTTCCACATTTCTTTACATCCAATTGACTCTCTCTCTTAGTCTTACTACATTAATGAAATGCCATGCTGCAAAGTGGTGATTATAACTACAGAAATGCTAATGATTAAACATTAATATTTTCAAAAGGCAAAAATGTACATCGCACTTGTAAATAGTGGGACATTTAGGCTGTATGTTTCTAACTTTTTCCTGTATCTGTTGCAAAAAAATTAATAAAGTGTTCAATTCTAAACGTGTGTTGAAAATTGTTTACACTGTCTGCATGACTGTTTTGTGTTGTAATGTATAAAAAAAAGCTTCTATAAAATTACACACAAACCATTTGATGGATGGATAGATGGATGAACTTCACCTAAAACTAAAATATTCTATCATCATTTTATCACATTTTACTTTTTTCAAACCAGTTAACATTTCTCAGTTGTATGGAAAAGAAGATATTTTGAATAAAGCTGGAAACCTGTAACCATAGACTTCCATACTATTTTTCAGTTTTTTTTTGTCTTTTCTGTTATGCAGAATAAAGACATGAAGGTTTGCAACCACTTGAGGATAAGTAAATGAGAAATTTTCCTTTTTAGGTGAACTACCCCTTTAATATTAGCTACTTCCAGCTATGACCGCGGCGGCGCAGGACAGGTGTGTGTTTATTGTTAAAATATCTGCATCTGTTTAATTCTGTCATAGATACGGTTTACAAAATATAATGCTTTTCAAAGGGGGGCTGGCCTGACCGCACTATAGCCTACTGCTAGTTTTCACATTCTCTATATTCGCCCCTCATGACACCACAGCTTCCTCCAGCGAAAATATATCATATGAATCGTTTGTAAAACGATAGGCTGTTTTATTAGAAAATGTAACTTTGAATATAAAACATATTACGGTATGGTGATGCAAACAAGGCAAAATGATTAAAGATGACAGATAACACTCATTTTGACTAGATCAAGTGTTGCAGAGATGTTGTTTTGTATTAAATAATGACCCATCCTGAAAATACATTTATTAAATTATAAACGTGAAATACATTTATTGACATTATTAGAAGTTTTTTTTTAGAAAGTAACCAATTATTTAAACCCAGACAGTTGTGTGCTGCTTGAAATATTCAAATTCTATAATAATAATAATAATAATAATAATAATAACAATAACCATTCATGCTACAACTATGTATAACATACAGTTTGCCTCTAGTTTCAAATAAACAGATACATTTTTCTTAACTCCAGTGTTATATCATTTGAGGAATCTGTATCAAAATTGGTCCATTTGCTTAAAGGGGAATCTTAAAAAAAATTTAATAAAGAAACATTTTTTTTTTTTTTTTATAAAGAGTTCAATTTTAAACGTGTGTTGAAAGTTGTTTACCCTGTCTGTATGACTGTTCTGTGTTGTAATATAAAAAAAAGCTTCTATAAAAATACACACAAACCATCTAATGGATGGATGGATGGATGAACTTCACCTAAAACTAAAAATGCTATCATCATTTTATCACATTTTACTCTGTAACAATAGACTTCCATAGTATTTTTCAGTTTTTTCTGTCTTTTCTGTTATGCTGAATAAAGACATAAAGGTTTGCAGCCACTTGAGGATAAGTAAATAAGAATTTTTCATTTTTAGATGAACTACCCCTTTAATATTAGCATTAGGCTATCTTATTATCTAACATCTTATTAGGCTTTGGAATAAGATTCCATTTGTTCAGCTCTGGGTTTAACCATCATTCTTTTAGCTTTCTATGAAAACTTTGATAGGAGCCATCACTAAGAAAACAGGAAATAGGCTTTCCTGTATGGCTCTTCCCTACCAGGAAATCAGGAACTTCCTATGAGGGTTCCTTTGTGCAGTTTTGTTTGCAAATGTTTGCTAGCAGTACTGGGATGAGAAAATTACGGCAGGCAGTGTTCTGTAGTTGGAAGCTGAGAGGAGTACGAGCAAACACATTTTTCTGTAGTGCAAAAGGTAAGAAATCATTTTCTTTTACTATGCAGTTGCTATTAAAGTTTTAGTGGATGAGGGTGGATTTATTTAATTATTGAAAGTGTTTGATTCTTTGGTTTGGTTTTTTGGACTTCTCGGTTTTGGTCAATTTCTTTTATATCTGATTACTTTAGGTTTGACCTTATGGAAAATTTTATTCATTCATTCATTTTCTTTTCGGCTTAGTCTCTTTATTAATCAGGGGTCGCCACAGCGGAATGAACCGCCAACTTATCCAGCACATATTTTACGCAGCGGATGCCCTTCCAGCTGCAACCCATCACTGGGAAACATCCATATGCACCCATTTACATACATTCACTACAGACAATTAAGCTTACCCAATTCACCTATACCACATGTTTTTGGACTTGTGGGGAAAACCGGAGCACCCGGAGGAAAACCCACACGAACACGGGGAGAACATGCAAACTCCACACAGAAAAGCCAACTGACCCAGCCGAGGCTCGAACAAGCAACCTTCTTGCTGTGAGGCGAACGTGCTACCCGCTATGCCACCGTGCAACCCTGGAATCTTTTAGTTTTTTATTTTTTTCATTTATGCTTTGAGGTGGATAATTTAGCTCTGATTCTTGTTTTATTTCAAAAACAAAGCCACGAAAAAGACACTTGATGGGAGAATAGGCTATTTATTCTTTTATATTTTTTAATTGATAATAACAGTCGTAGTAATATTTACCTAATAATGTTAACAGTCCAAAATAACCTGTGGGTCATGGGTTAGGAGTGTGGTTCTTAATTCATAAAAAAAAAAAAAAAAAAAAAAAAAACTTAGTTCAGAAATGTGTTATAAATTTCATACAGGAATTTAGGACATTTAGGGTTCTTTAAGGGCAGAGATTTTTTATTAGCAATGGATTGACATTTGAAGCATATTGTGCAATATCGATGTAAACATGTTTAATTCTCCTTGTAGACATAAAACATGGTCTTTCAATGTTGAAATTATAATTTAGATAGAAAGTATAAAATATTGAGAATGATAGTATGATTATATAATGATATACTAGGCCTACAGAATATCAAGGTAAGACTATACAAACAAACAAACAAACAAAATACTTTGCACTTTGTGTTCTTGTATTTAATACTGTTTATAAATTCTACATGCACCCCTAGTACATATAGAGCTTTATGGTATACTGTATACAAGTAACTTGTTAACTTGAACATGAACAATGAATCTATTGTTTTCAAGATAGCTGATAAATTGATTCAACATTGTAATTTATTCCAGTTTCAAACTGCATTTATGTTGCTATTTTTTAAAGTTTAGAGTTGATTTTTTTTTAAAGTTGATTTATATTAGTGCTGTAGTTCAGTCTTCACAGTGAGGTACAGCTGCCTCGTCATTATAATTCATAAAAAAAATGTTCTCTTAAAAAAAAAAAAAAAAAAAAAAAAAAAAAATATATATATATATATATATATATATATATATATATATAAATATATATATATATATATATATATATATATATATATATATATATATATATATATATATATATATATATTTTTTTTTTTTTTTTTTTTAACCGAACTACATCAAAATGACACCATTGAATAATTATATAGGTTAACATTATTCTCCCAGACTACCCGCAATTACAGTATAGCGTCAAATGAGTTTAGTTTGTGCATACAGAGAAAATTGTTTCATCAGACATATGCCCTTCGTCACCTGCTGTTTATTGCTCACATTATGGTAAAGAAATGTCTAAAATTCACAGGGTGTTGTTAATTTAACAGTTTCACACGGCTGGAGACAGAGCTACGCAGAATCCCAACCAAATGATTCAAAACGTTTTATTCTTAATTTATTTTTATACAAAACAGTTTGTTTATTGTGCTGATTCAGGGAGATTTTTATTGTGATGATACAATACATACACAAATGTTCAAATATAAAAGCATACAATAGGCTATTATTGTTATTATTAGGATGTAAGTGAGGGTGCACTATGCTATAGTATCAAGTATAAGAAGCCCAAAAATATTGTAATGAAAGTTGACGTGGGCCAAAAAATATTAGCTTGAATGGTTTAGTGGACATTTTTTTCTCAACCGTGGGCACGCGGATAGTACACTGAAAAAAATTATTCAAAGATGATTCCTTGGATTTACTCAATTTTTTTACATTAAGTCGTTGTAAACAATTTATTTGGGCTGAATTTAAACAAACAAATTAAGTTGAACATTTCTCAATTTAATTTGTTTGTTTAAATTCAACATAAATTGTTTGCAACAGTTTTGCATGCAACACTTTTTTTCAGTGTAGAATCATTACAACAATTATTTAAACATGGGCGTCGCTAAGCCATTAAAATGGCCTTATTCCCCCTTAATGTTCAGTCAGTCCCCCTAAAGAGTTTGCGATTAGATCCATAAACGCCGCACATCATGTCCCCTTTAAAATTCACCTCGGCTCCTCCCCATTTTAGCACGTAGGCTACTTCCAGCTATGGCCGCGGCGGCGCAGGACAGGTGTGTGTTTATTGTTAAAATATCTGCATCTGTGCAATTCTGTCATAGATACGGCCTACAAAATATGATGCTTTTAACAGTGGGGGTTGGCCTGACCGCACTATAGCCTACTGCTAGTTTTTACATTCTCTATATTCGCCCCTCATGACACCACAGCTTCCTCCAGCGAAAATATATATGCATCGTTTGTAAAACGATAGGCTGTTTTATTAGAAAATGTAACTTTGAATATAAAACATATTACGATATGGTGATGCAAACAAGGCAAAATGATTAAAGATGACAGATAACACTCATTTTGACTAGATCAAGTGTTGCAGAGATGTTGTTTTGTATTAAATAATGACCCATCCAAAAAATTTATTAAATTATAAACGTGAAATACATTTATTGACATTATTAGAAGTTTTTTAGAAAGTAACCAATTACTGAAAGCCAGACATTTGTGTGCTGCTTGAAATATTCAAATTATATAATAATAATAATAATAATAATAATAATAATAATAATAATAATAACCGTTCATGCTACAGCTACGTATAAAATACAGTTTGCCTCTAGTTTCAAATGGACAGATACATTTTTTTAATGCCAGTGTTCTATCATTTGAATCTGTATCAAAATTGGTCCATTATATATATATTACTGGGCCAATCTGTGAAAAGCTAATAGTTCTTTCCTCTCACAAAGGAATGAAGCTAAATGAATATTCTCACCATAATGGATGCCATAAACTAAGGTTGACAGTATCCATATTTTCAGCAAAGCAATAGAACAGCCAACTAAAGGCACTGCACATGAATAAATCATTGCCTATGGCCAGTATAAAAACATTAAATATTTGGATACAAATAAAGAATATCTATGACGCTGCACCACATTAAATTCACCTCAACTAAAAGTCTATCAGACGAACAATCTTTGACAAAGTAGAAAACTGTCACATCACATTGCACATCAGTGCATGATAACACAGTGATGAAAAAACAGCATTGCTTTACATGCATTTCAAGCACACTGTATAATAGTGAGGGTTTTATTTTTGGCTTCCATTATAAAATAATCAGGAATAATCAGCTGGCAACATTCTGAGCAAGTAAAACTAGCGCACATTTTTTCTCGCATAGTATTCAGTGTTCAAATAGCTAAAGGTGTTTTGTACTGTATACTGTACCAGTGAAGTTCCCCAATAATTTACTGCATACTATTCACGGTCACATAGTGTAGATTTTTTCCTGAACATTTACTTGAAATGAACAACTGACTGGTTCCCTGACGAAGAAGTCAAAACAGTGATACTCTTTGGCATTTATCTGTCACTACAGCACGAGACAGACAGTGAGAGAATAATTTTTCTGCATGGTTTACTTTGCTGAGAGGCTGAGACTGTCTCCCTCGGGATCCCGTCAGATGTGGGGACTGTGTGAGAAGACATGCCTATGTGCATGCGTGAGCGAGAGAGAGAGAGCTAGAGCGAGGGAAAGAGCATGTGTGTGCACACATAAAGGAAAGGGGCAGAGTGTGAGCACGAGCGCAGATGATGCTGCTTGTGGAAGGACATGGTGCTGCTTTTGGCGTTCCTTGCTGTGCTACAAGATTTTCTCCACTAAGCTTTGACCTCAGTGTTCTGTCAGTCTGGTATCTCACCTTCTTGGGTAAGAGCTGTTGTTTATTTGCTGCTGGAATGAGAGCAGGTTGCTGTAAACGTTCCTCATTTTTGTGTGTGTGTGTGTGTCGCATGTGCAGAGAGACTCAGAACGACAAAGGGAAGGGAGGAGGGTGGAACAGGCAGAGGATATCATGTGTGTGCTATAACTAAGGACAAGAAGCAGACAGAGTTGGAGAAGACACAAGGCAGAAGCTGCAGACATCATCCCTTGACTGGCCAGAACGGACAACAAAGACAAAAGAGGTAAAGCCTCTGAAGCCGGTGATCTGCCTCGTTATTTCACAGATTCCATGTGCCACTGACATCGCATCGAGGGCGAATAGGATGTCTGTCTCTGGAAAAAAGGAGTTTGACGTGAAGCAGATCCTCAGGCTCCGTTGGCGCTGGTTTAGCCACAGCACTCAGACCTCAGCTGGGAACGGGGGCTATATTCAGCAGGAAGGTTTTGATCACCGGGGAACACCGGTCCGGCTGAAGAGTCACTCTCGGGACAGAGGAGGACTCCGTAAGAGCAACAGCCCGGTGCACAGCATTCTGGCTCCGAACCCTGGACCCACATCGGTTTATGCCAGGTCGGGTAATCAATCATGGCACCAGCAAAACATCATCCAGCAGCTCCAAGCTAGCGAGGAGCTTCCCAAGAGCAACTCACCTTGCAAAGAGGAGGCGAAGAGCGGCCATGAGGATGTGAAGAGCAATTCGGAGGATCCCTCTGAGGAGGAAGCCACAGACAGGTAAAAAAAAGCACAGACATGTGAAAAGGTGCCTGCTGTTGTCAGCCAACTCACACATCCAGGGTGCAAGCAGCTAAGTTTCGCCTGTAGGCATAAAAGACGTGTAGATTTTCGATGGAAATCCTGTTTTTTGCCCTTCATGCGGTAATGAAAACAGGCAGTGCGGTGCTAGGAGATGAGCGAGGTGTTATTTTGGCATAGAGTGGATTTACGGTAAGCCTCAGGGAGCGTCAGGATTGAGTACAAGTACAGTATTTAACTGTCACTCTAGTCAAGCTCATTACCCCAGTGAAATTTGCTCAGAAATGACAGTTTGTTTTATTTTCTTTCGCTGTGTTGCCAGTACTCAGGGCCGCCGCTTACACGGCGGTTTGGTCTTCTGGGAATATCGTTTTTCAATCAACTCCACCATTGCATCTGCCACCACTGCTCACCTGGGAATAGTTCATTCACATGGCATACGGGTTGTAGAAGCACGGCTCTGAAATATCCACGGATAAATTATTCATCAAGCAGACACATCTCACAAAACACAGAGGAAAACACAGAGGCGTCTGGATATAGCTGGTAGGATAGCACACTCTGTAAGCTGAGAGGTGGTTCGCTCTTCATTTCAGCAGCCTGCATTTTCATGACCTGAAGCAGGAATATTTCATGGCATGTTAATGCATGCACCCTCGGACTTTTAAATGTTACAGACAGGGTGCCATTACATTAGAGACCATTGGTGAAGTGCTATAAATTTTGGAAAGGGCAACCGGATGAATTATCTTTAGCGAGCATGATATTTACACATCAGTGCCATTCAGAGAAAGACAACATTTAATTGGCTTGGTCCGATCGATCACAATTTATGAGATTATAAAGCCCTGCTTCCACAGATGCTTTCAATTCACATCTTAAGTGCTGGACGCTTAGGAGAGAAGGATCCTTTTTTTTTCTCACTGAGTGGATTTGTCTAGCATAAAGTCACCGCAGAATACGACAGGAGCTAAACATTTTCTTAGATAAGGAAGTGGAAAGACTGACCTACACAAAAAGATTACATAAAAACAACACCTATCGCATCTTTAAAGTAATGTGCATCAGTGCAGTAATAGTGCATTAGATTCTATATTTAATGAACAGGTATTTTCATGTACACTTATATAAAACCCTTCTTTATATACACAAAGCTGTAACTGTTGACCACATTTTTTATTTAATTTATTGTTAAATTAAAGTCTTAATAAGTTAAAATGTTAAGTTAAAGTCTTCATTTTGAATAATATATTTATATTAGTTCATTAGTATTGTAGATAATTAAAGGGATACTTCATTTGGGATAGTAAATCTGTCATCATTTACTCACCCTTTATATATTTCACACCGTGGTGAGTTCCTTTTATCTGCTAAACACACAAGAAAAGTTATTTTGAAGGAAACTGGAGATTTGTAATCATTGAGATGTTGTGTTTTCCTTCTATGGAAGTCAATAGTAGTAGTAGGCTCTCATCAGCTTTTTTCAAAATATCTTTTGTGTTTAACTGAAGAAAGAAACTTATAAAGGTTTGAAACCACTTAATGGTGAGTAAATAGTGAGTACATTTTCATATTTGGGTGAACTATACTTTTTATTTTGATCACTTACACGCTGGGGCGTAGCAACCAGGGGGACGGGGGGGGATACATCCCTCTCACTTTTAGAGACAGACCATTTAGAGGCAGGTGATTAAGAATGTAAACCTTTGGATTTCATACAGCTGCCCCCCTCCCCCCCTCCACTTTTAAAATGTCCACTACGCCCCTGCTTACATATCAATGCTAATAATAATGTATAAATATATTATTGTTAAGCTAATTAAATGATTAGGTAGATATAAGTTAATAAACATTTGAAGTCAAAATTATTAGCCCTCCTTTGAATTTTTTTTCTTTTTTTAAATATTTCCCAAATGATGTTTAACAGAGCAAGGACATTTCTACAGTATGTCTGATAATATATATTTTTTTCTTGTGGAGAAAGTCTTGTTTTATTTTGGCAAAAATAAAAGCAGTTTTTCATTTTTTTCTTAAATTTTAAGTTCAAAATTATTAGCCCCCTTAAGTTATATATTTTTTCGATAGTCTACAGAACCATCATTATACAATAACTTGCTTAATTACCCTAACCTGCCTAGTTAACCTAATTAACATAGTTAAGCCTTTAAATGTCACTTTAAGCTGTATAGAAGTGTCTTGAATAATATCTAGTAAAATATTATTTAATGTCATCATGACAAGGATAAAATAAATCAGTTATTAGAAATGAGTTATTAAAACTATTGTTTAGAAGTGAGTGGAAAATATCTTCTCTCAGTTAAGCAGAAATTGGGGAAAAAATAAACAGAGGGGCTAAAAATTCAGGGAGCTAACAGTTCTGACTTCAACTGTATATACTTTTTCTAAGTATCTTGAAAACACTGTTATGTCCTCTTTTATTTTGTCTTTCCTTTTTTGAATGTGTAAATGCCTCTTCAGTTCCTTTCTTGCATATTCTGCTGAGAAGCATTGCCTGGCCATGGTTTATGTCACCCATTAACGCTCTGCTATACGTCCTTGCATAGACACATCACCCATAGATATTTACAGGTCTATCAATATTTTAGTGTGTCTTTTAACAGTATGAAAATAGAATCAATTCAAGTCAAAGGCTATAAATAAAACAGGTAAATCAGGCAAGATTATTCCATATTAAACCATTTTCATATCAGTGCTATCCACATTGCTTAAACGCAAGACATGAACTCTCAAACATCAAGTTTTGACCCTTTAAAAGCTTATGTTAATTACTTTGCTGGTCTGAAAGCTTTCTTCGTGTTAATAGCCTTGTCCACTGATTGATATGGTCTTGTGAATCTAAGTCCCAGGACTGTATTCTTCATCTGCCATGTAAAAGACTTATCTTCAGACTCAAATGACATTAGCGGCAACATTAAAACAAATTGCAAATTTAATCCTGTACACTATTTTTAACCCCTGAAAATGAACTGCTATGTTTTCATAAGTACCACAGTGAGGCTATCATGCGTTATGTTATGAATATTTAATCAGAGAATGAGATCGAAACAAAAGAGATTTGATCCCTTAAGACTTCCACATCACGTGCTTTAAATTATCATACCTCAGAGCCTTTAGGTATACAATTATACATCTGCTGGTACATTTGTTTGTTATTCTGTGTTTTTCTTCCCCCATCCTTTTATCACTTATCATTTAGTATGCGTAAATAAAGCATAAATTTGCCTTACAGGCACAATGTGATGGAAATGAGCCCTTTAGTTTGCCTCTAGACTACAGATTTTGTTGTACATCTTTGTGTGTGAGTTAATGGTAAAAGCAAAAAAAAAATACTTACTGGTTATCTGTTATATATCCACTATGACATTTAAGAGTAAGGGAGATCTAAGTAAACAGAAAGCTGCTTTATCAATGCAATGACAGAGTGTGATCATAATGCAGAAAAAGAGAATATGTATATTAAATTAGCTTATCCATCTTTCAGCATAGTCATTTCAATATACACACACATACCTGTATGTAATGTTCTGTACTTATAGTTATCATGCAATATAGCAGGACTTCACATCACTTGCTGATCCTATTTCCATTTCCTCCGTTTGCTGTCCTCGGTACACAGGAAATAAAAATGATGAAAAGAGCATGAAAGAGCCTGTATTAACATGCCGTGTCTCAAAACAAAATGCACAGTTTGTTGACTTTCACATTTATTCAGATTGTGCCAAACAAGTCATGCTTAATAGTATAAGCCATATAAGATACAGTGTAAGCTATATTCATCTGATATAATGCTCACAGATTTCATTACCAGCAAAACGTCAAACCGGGGAACATCAAAACCTTGTGAGGCAGCCAAAGCAGTAATGAATAAAATATTTTAGGGAAGAAATTAATCTGGATTCAGCCTAGAAGCTGTATTACTATGGGAATTGATGAAAAGTGCTGAATACTATGTTTAGAATGCTTCTGTCTATCTTCTTTAATATCGAGGCTGCAGACCTGCTCATCATAAATAATTCAGAGAGGTTGATGAAACGTCTATCTTTTTTAGCTTTATTTGTTCAAACGGAAAGCGAGATGAAGAGGTTTATACAGTAATAAATGCTGAAATTACAGAGGTCATAGTGATTTTGAAACCAAACTAAACAAGTTGGCATTCCTGCAGAAATAAATGAAAACTTGAATAACGTTCAAAAGGTTTAAAGTAACCTAAATGACTCCATGAAGAAACCTTAATCTATGTGCTGACAATAATTTAATGAGGTGTTATTAAAGGGCGGAATGTGTCTGTAAAGTTTCAGCTCAAAACACCCATCAAATTATTTATTGTACTTTTAAGAATATTGACATTTTTTGCTCTGAACACAATGTAGCTGTTTTTGTTGTCTGTGCATTAATGCTAGTTCTTTCCATCCACCGTTCCTATGTGCCTGTCAGAGTGTTGCCTCAATCTCCAGCTGCGTCAGATAAACAGCACAGTGACAGACATGAAGGAAGCAGATCTCACGTAACATTTGTGAGAAATATCACAGGAAGAACTTTCCCAATGATTATTTGATGTGTTTGTTGTGAAGTTGCAACGATGAGTCACACACAGTGTTGTTACAATATTCAAGCATGCATACACAGACACACACACACACACTGCGAACACACTGACACAATGCGCATGTTTTGCAACTTTGCACGGCAAATGTGACAGGATACATGTTAATATACCCTGCCGTATTGAAATCCGTTATGTTAATGTACAAAATAAACCTGATTTAACATTCACAAACCGGAATTGAAGCATCGTCTATTATAATTGTACTGATATGCGGCTGTGGTGATTAGTAAAGACGGTAAAATGACTGTAATTCATTACAAAAATGCACTGTTTTAAAACATTTTAAACTTGTAAACACAAGTTTTAGATCACATTTGATGATGATTGATGATCACAGCAAGCTGAACAGATTTTTTAGTCCCAGTTGCTTTGCGCACATCCTGTCTTGTTTATATGATAATACACGTTACTACGGAGACATGTTAATATAGGGCTGTCAATCAATTCGGTGGGAGGGGAAACTAACTCCTACGTCATGTTGCAGTTGACCTCCAATTGGGAGGGATTTGAATACTATTTTAACGTAAGAAAATTTAAAACTTATTTAAGACTTATTGTCTTTATATCACCCTCATATGACACACTAATATGATACACACTATACCTACACACAGTTCTGTCCAAACAGCTTCAAAAAGATGATTTTCATCATACTAGGTGCCATTTAAGGTGACAGTTCACACAACAAATGAAAATTCGGTCATCATTTACTCATAACTCTTTACTCGTTCTTCTGTTAAACACAAATGAAGATATTTTGAAGAAAGCTGCAAACCTGTAACCATTGACTTCCATATAATTAGTTTTTCCTACTATGGAAGTCATGCTTACAGGTTTGCAGCTTTCTTCAAAATGTCTTCTTTAGTGTTTAAAGAAACCTTAAAGGTTTGGAACCACATGAGGGTGAATAAATAGTGAGTGCATTTTCTTTTTTTTTTGGTGAATTATCAAAAACTGAAGAGGTTAGAAAATATGAACAAAAACTCCAACCTTTGGAACATGCCAGCATCTTACTAAATCTAAAATTTAGAATCTCCAGCTACAAATATAATTGGGATTTTAAACCAGATATTGACATCCATGTAGAATTAATTCATATTTCTGTCCAACGGCTGTTTCTGATATTTCCCAAAAGCTGAGCATAGAGAGAAATGATGGTGTCCTACATATCCCTGCGGGCGTTGAGGGCTTAGGGCCATGCCTGTGATCTGTGTTACCATTTCTTCAACTACTCTGACAGCCGACAGCGAGCTGCTTGCAGAGGGTCATGGGGTGCTCAACTACAACATTGTTATGTGCACGTTTAATGTTCATATCAAGCATTCTCATGAATAAGCAAATAGGCAACAAGTCAACTGGTTAGTGCCTGAATGTGAATCATCTTGAGGTACATTTTACCAAAAAATTTACTGACTAAAATATCTCAGGGCATCACAGTGGCGCAGTAGGTAACACAATCGCCTTACAGCAAGAAGGTCGCTGGTTCGATCCCCGGCTGGGTCAGTTGGCATTCTGTATTAAGTTTGCATAAAACATATGCTGGATAATTCGGTGGTTTAATCTGCTGTGGCAACCCCTGATTAATTAAGGGACTAAGCCAAAAAGAAAAAGAATGAATGAATAATATATCTCTGCATTTAATGGAGATGTATTTCACCCACAAACAAAAATTCTGTCCTCGTTTACTCACCCTTTACTTGTTCCAAACCTGTTTGAGATTCTTTCTTCTGTTGATCACAAAAGAAGATAATTTGAAGATGAAAACCTGTAATCATTTACTTCCATAGTAGGTAAAAAAATTCCTATACCCCTTACGACCCAGCCCAAAAATCTTCTTTAGTGTTCAACATAAAAAAATAAACCACACAGGGGTGAGTTAATGGTGAGTTCATTTTCATCTTTGGGTGAATTATCCCCTTTAGTAAATGGATAGCATTTGTGAGTAAAGCTTTTTAGCGCATGTTCTTGAATGTACTGTAATAATTTCATCAAATCTGATGAAAGGTTAAGAGAGTTCAGTTGGAACATTGTCTTATCCCACAGTAATTACTTACAAGAAGTCATTTGCTGTTGAATTTTTTGCTATAGACTATACAAATAGATGTTATGCAGTCCTTTAAATATTGCATACACTATTAATGATTTAGTATAGAGGTTTATCGTGAACAAAAATAATCACTTGTAGTTCCGTGTTTACATTTTATCAATTCTAAGCTCTGAAAGAAAAATACATTTTGAAAAATGTATTCAGCGCATTGGTACTTGAGCAGTCCTTGTAAATGACACGCTGTCTATGAGAAGAATTTTGGCCCTGACCCTTTAATAAGGAAACAGCAGAGACTTGAGTCAGCAGCCGTTGTGTTGAATGATATCTCAATTTCCTCTCAATTGCCTCGGAAAATAATGGCACCATCTTGTCCTAGGATGAGTAGAGCTTCATTTCAGGGTGAGATTTATAGTATCTTCACTGAGCATTGACAAGTCAGGAGACATTGTCCAGGTGGAGGAATGGAAATGTAGTCTGAGAGGAGAGGGAAAATAATATCACAAGAGGCAAACTCGATGTTGAATGTTCTGTGTGTGAAATGATTGTTAGTTGGTTTAAAGTATTGAAATCATTGTAGTATTTCTAACAAATGTTGAAAAAAAAGGCGTTTCAGAACAGTGTTATTATCTTCATAAATCAAGACTTTGGCTTGCAGCTTGATTTTTTGTGGCTTATTGATTAATCAGTGAATTAGGTTTTTATGTTTTCAAAAGGAAACATCATACAGTAGCCCTGAAAATATCTTAACTTCACAAGACGTTTATTAAAACTTTAATAAAGGGCAGCAGAGAAACAGAGAACACAGAGAAATTTTTTTCTTTTCAAAGGGTGCCAGCATGTAAACGCATCTAATGCATTAATCTGTGTATAGTTTGAGATGGCAGCAGACTGTTGGGTTGAAATCTCAATAGCCTTTATAATTAGTTTCATACCAAGTTTGCATAAATGTCTATAACAAAACACTGCTTTCATCTGAAGTGTTCTCAATGCCTTTACTGAAGCAATCAGGCATCACTCTAATGCTTATACATTTTATATGAACATTCAAAAATATATCTTTTTCATAGTTAAAAGTGCCACATAAGTGGCACAGTGGGTAGCGCTGTTGCTTCACAGCAAGAAGGTTGCTGCTTTGAGCCTTGGCTGGGTCAGTTGGCATTTCTGTGTGGAGTTTGTTTGCAACCAAAGACATACGCTATAGGTGAATTGGGTAAGCTAAATTGTCTGTATGTGAGCGAATGAGAGTGTATGGACGTTTCCCAGTGATGGGTTGTGGCTGGAAGGGCATTCGCTGCTTAAAAAACATGATGGATAAGTTGGCGGTTGATTCCGCTGTGACTCCAGATTAATAAAGGGACTAAGCCAAGATGAATGAATGAAAAGTGCCACATACTGAGAGTCAAGTTTTTATTTCTGCTGCAGAATGTAGTTTGTCTTTAGAAATACAGCTATTAGCATAATTATTGATTATTCAGGATTTGTTGTCACTTGAGATCAATACATTAAAGCTAGGCAATAAATTATCCTAACACTGCTGAGTGTTCCATATTCAATCAAATTATCATTCAGCTTTTCAACATGTCTATTAGTCTCAGCATAATTGGTATATGTTCATAATTTGCATCTGCTGCTGAGGGAGTAGGAAATAAAAAAACTGCACACTTAGCAAACATCTGCCTTCATTTTTCTTACTGAATATGATAGAGGAAAAACATAAATTTTACAACATAACACATTCATGCATAGTGCATATTTTAACCAGTCCATTTAAATTT
Organism: Danio aesculapii; assembly: GCF_903798145.1. Taxonomy (NCBI): domain Eukaryota; kingdom Metazoa; phylum Chordata; class Actinopteri; order Cypriniformes; family Danionidae; genus Danio; species Danio aesculapii. The sequence continues at coordinate 28,790,080 of NC_079448.1, forward strand.
CTGCTTTAAATAATGGACAGCATGTTGGAAAGTTCCTCTGTCAAAGCACTCTTAATAGCATGTGACGGCACTGGCGTAATGTTTTAATTCTGTAGATATTCTATAGGTTTCAATAACCCTTGAGTTAAGTACTATTTAAATTCAAGTCTGTTATGAGACATCATGCTCTAAAGGAACATAGTTTGAAGATAAAGAAAGAAAAAAGGAAACAAAATCAAGTGCTAATAAGAAGAGGTCAGACCTGGAGGTTCTGTAGCACTTAAAAAAAAAAAGCTTTCATCTTCGCACCTGTTCAGCTTCTGAGGCCATTGAATGTGGTTATGTTTACAAATACCCTCAGTTATCTTTGTTCTGAAGCTATAAAATAGGAAGATCCCTGAAAACAGCAGCAACTACAAAAATTACAGCGATGTCTGCGGGAATTGTCTTTTTATGAATAAAAACCTTAATAAAAGACAAAAGACAAAGCAAGATTTGAAGTAAAACGCCTTTAATGATCTTCACTCTATTTTAACTACCACAAGGACAGGGTTATAACACTGAATATGAAGACATATTGATATACCATGTCATTGTGTTTCCAGCATTTCTTGGCAAGGTATATTTATATTTAATGCATTCTAATTAAAGACTTTGAAGATCTGTAACCTGCATTGCTGCTCAAGATGTTATTGTTGTTGCCTCATTAATAATGTATTTGCAGAAGCTGTTCGCAGAATGTGGATTATCAACAGTCAATTTCAGGCAATTAACCTTTATTTTAAAATGCAATGTTTCATCAGTTGACACTATGTCGGGTGCTGGAATGTTAATTAATGATTATTAAAGAACAGTCTGTATAACATTACCCCTGTGTATAGTCAAGATCTAATGAAAATCTTAGATGAATTCTGTTGATACATCCTTTCTCACTTCACCATAGAGACCTTAACTTTTGGAAAGGAATCACTGCCACACATCTGATCTATTTAGTCTGGCTTTAAAGTTTGCTGGCAACATTAGACTTTTAGGTAAATGGTATGTTAAGAAAATGCACTGCAAAAAAATGCTTTCTTTTACACAGGGTTTTTGTCTTGTTTCTAGTCCAAATGTCTAAAATTCTTAAATCACAAAGCATTTTTTAGACAAGAACACAAAATATTGTCTTCTTTTGAAAAATAATAAGTAACAATTAAAGGTGTTTTTTGTTAAAACAAGCAAAATTATCTGCAAATAGGGTAAGCAAAATAATCTTGTTTTCGCTTTGAAATGAGATTATTTTGCTTACCCCATTGGCAGATTGCATACTTAAAAAAAACCAACTCAATTCTGACATTATTTCTCAAAACAAGACATTATTTTTTATTTATCGAGAAAATTATTCTTGGTTTAAGACTTTTTTTTTTTTTAGATATTTGGACTAGAAACAAGACCAAAATATTTAATGGCACCTATGATTAAAATCATCTTTTGTAAGCTGTTTGGACAAAACTGTGTGTAGTTATAGTGTGTCCACAGTCATATTGGAGTGATACAAAGACAATAAGTCTCTTTTTCTTATTTCCTGATGGTAAAATAGGATTCAAATCCCTCCCATTTGGAGGCCGACCGCAACGTGATGTAGAAGTGTGGTTTCCACACCCACTGAATTGATTGATAGTTGCGTATTAACATGTCTCCGTAGTAACGTGTATAATCATATCAACAAGACAGGACGTGCGCAAAGCAACTGGGATTAAAAGATCTGTTCAGGTCACTGTGATCATCAATCATCAATATGATCAAGAATGAGTTTTACAAGTTTAAAACGTTTTTTTGCATGTTTGTAATGAATTACAGCGATTTTACCATCTTTACTTTATCACCACAGCTGCATGTCAGTACAAGTATAAAAGAAGACGCTTCAATCCCAGTTTGTGGACAATAAATCAGGTTTATTTTGTAGATTAACATAACAGATATCCATACAGCAGTGGATATTAACATGTATCCTGTCACATTTGCAGTGCAAAAACAGTGCAAAACTGTGCAAACGCGCGTGCTGTGTGTGCGTGAATTTTGTAATGACATTGTGTGACTCACCGTTGCAGAAAGGCTTGAATTAACTCCACAACAAATACATCAAATACTCATTGGGAAAGTTCTTACTGTAGAATTTCTCACAAACGTTACGTGAGATCTTCCTTCATTTCTGTCTCTGTGCTGTTTATCTAACACAGCCGAGGCAGAGATTGAGGGACACTCTGACAGACACATGGGAACGTGGGCAGGGAGAAATAGCATTAAAGGCATAGGCAACAAAAACAGCTACAATGTCTTCAGAGCAGAAAATTACAATATTCTGAAAGGTATAATAAATAATCTAATGGGTGTTTTGAGCTGAAACTTTACAGACACATTCTGGAGACACAAAAGACTTCTCTTAAACCTTGAAAAAGGGTTTAAATCGGTGCCCTTTAAGTAAAAAAAGCATTTTTGGGATTATTTTGATTATACAGCAACAGAAGTTTTGTGTGTGCACAGTCAAAATGGCCCATAGCTCCTCTTATAACTGCTCTTCTAGGCCTTAGCTATGACTTTACATTTTAAAGAGGTTAGGATGGCTAATTACAACAAATGTAAACAGGAGATGTGTCTTCTTAGAAACCAATCACTCATTTGCTAATCCCTAGTGCATGGCAGTTGAGTGCACTGTATTAGCAAAGAGGAAGTGAAAATGAGTGAGCGAATTCGGACGCTGATGTAGCCTAAATAGCATGAGCCAGTGAGCCGACAGATTCATCATGAACATATACGCCTACCCATATGACTTGTTTTCTTTATGAATTATAGTCTACATGCCTGTCTTTTTGTCAGTTGTCATGTTTATTGTACTATTTGATAACTAAAAGAACAAAAATACATGCTTGTCATGCAGTGGACTTTGGTTATAAAGAGATGGCAGACATCCAAAGTAGAGCTCTACAGTGTACACAACTAGGGCTGTTATATGTTTGGTGTCTAACTTATAAGTGAGTGAGGTAAATAGGAAGATGGTCATTGTATTTTAAATACAGCATGTTAAAATGTTTTTTATGCTACACAAATAAAAAAGGGAGGACATGTATTCGTAATTGTTGCTTTCCACCTATTTTAGGGGTTCCCAAACTTTTCAGCCCACGACCCTCAAAATAACAATGCCAGTGACTCGTGACCCCCAATATTCTCTGAGGTGGTTATAAATATATAAACCTTGCACTCAAAAGCGCACACATACCAATAGGCCTAAGTCTATTCATTGTTTAATTTTGGAGACCATCCTCCATGGCCTGTATTTATTTTTAATGTATGTGAGTGCAGGAATGGTGTCAGAAAGTTTAACCTGGTGCCATAAAATCAATCTGCTGCATCTGACACTATTGCTGTGTTTTTAATATTAAGAAATCACCCCAGGGGTCGCAAAAAAAAAATAGAAAAGCTGATGGCTTTTTATTTGCATGGTGTTTTTAATGTTTATTATTAACATGTTAACAATGTTACTATTAACAGTATGTTATGGATAAAATATGGTCATTCTAATAGTTCTAAAATGAAAAAAATGAATTAGATTTTTGGAAATTGCCAACCGACAATCCTCTGGGGGTCCCAACCCCCACTTTAGGAACCACTGATCTATTTTACACATTTTATAGAGCTTCTATTTTGAAAAGTCTGTGTGAAATCAAAATGTACAATTTTTTTTTATAATTTTGCTTATTTTGCTATTCTTTAGGTGAACAATTAATCAGTGCAAGTTAATCAATTACTAAAAGTTCTAGTAATCTTCAATTAACGTCGGACCTTTGTTTTTGCGTTTGGAGTGGCGATCCTTTAATGCTGACATCAGTTTGATGGCTTCAGCCACAATATTCTTAACCATGTCTATCTGACCGCTTACCAGGAATGATGAGCAAAAAGAAAGCCCCATCCCCTACTCAATATTCTGTTTTATTTGGAAGTTCATCACCATGCTGACTTTAAGCAGACCACATTTTTTTTGTTGACAGCAGGTTTATAAACCATTAGTTTTTTCACTGCACTTTCAGTGAAGTAATGTGTGTATTTATTTAGCACATTTATTGTGTATGGCCATACACCCAAAGCGCTTCACAATCATGAGGGGGGTCTCGCCACACCACCACCAGTGCACAGCATCCACTTGGATGATGCGACGGCAGCCACAGGACAGCGGCGCCAGTGCGCTCACCACACACCAACAATTGGTGGAGTGGGGAGATGATGATAGAGCCAATTCAGTGGATGGGGATGATTGGAAGGCTATGATGGGTAAGGGCCGATGGAGGGAAATTGGTCAGGACACCGGGGCTACACCCCTACTCTTTGCGAGAAGTGCCATAGGATTTTTAACGACCACAGAGAGTCAGGACTTCGATTTAACGTCTTATGTGTAAGACGGCGCCCACTGACAGTATAGTGCCCCCTTCACTTTTACTGGGGCATTAGGATTCCCACAGACCACAGGCTGAGCGCCCCCTGCTGGCCTCACTAACACCACTCCGACAGCAACCTACAGTAGTTTTCCCATGTGGTCTCCCATCCAGGTACTGACCAGTCTCAGCCCTGCTTAGCTTCAGTGAGTAACCAGTCTTGATATAGCAGTGAAATAGCATTTACTTCAAAAACCAAGCAACTCCGAGACACTGAAAACTCTGTCATGAGCTGCTCAGGTCAAAAGATCACAGTGCTGATTCAATATAGTTACAATGCTTTGTGATTTGATAAACTTGTTAAATCACATCACGTTTTTAGGCATCGTTAGAATTTCGCCCCTGTTTATGCCCATTCTGACAAATGACATTCAGGAACAGAGAGCTTTCTCTGAATGCTGATTTATCTCTGAAACAGAAATTCTCTTTGATTGCTGGAATTGAGCAATTTGAGCTGAAAGAAAATAGTTCCTTCGGCACAAATCCTGGGGCTTACATGAATACAGATCCATCTTAAAAATGAGGTTGAGCTCCCCCTGTATTCGCTACATCAGACCTAAAGGACACTGGGTGAAAATGCTGGAGGAATGAAGCCCCAGTTAAGCTGTCTGAGCGATAAAGATGATTTCTACTCACGGCTTTGAGCGAGCGCAGATAGCTGTAATCCTCTTTTAGAAGCGAGGTTCATTCATCTTCTTTTAGTTTATTGTTATGGAGTTGTCTCTTAGACACACAAGCCATATTATTAGGATTCAACATTTTACTAAGAACTGACGAATTGTAGATATGCCAGGTGCTTTAATAGATATGCAAGGCACCCTGGCCTGCTGTTTTTCTTCCCCCACCCCCACTTTTTTCAGCACTGCAGGTTAAAGATTTTCAAACATACTCAGTATTTTTTTTCGCAGCATCCGGATGGTGCTGTTTATAATTCATAAGCTGAATTATGCTACATTGTTTACAATGACAATGGAAGAAAATCTTTCTTGCTCAATGACGTTTTGGAAAAGGAAAGCAAATTGCGAAGCAGATGAAAACCTCACAGACACACAGCAGTGGTTTCGTTATTCTGTTTTAAGCAGGAAAGCCCTGTTGAGCAGTTTCAACAAAATGTATGCACTGCGTATCGCTGAACAACAAAGAATGCTTCAGAAAAGTGGGAAAGAGGGATTGACGTGCTGTTCTGCGAGGAATAAGATCCTGCCAAATAAAATCACTTAGGGCTGCTTCAGTTTGTTTGCAACCAGCTAGCAGCTATTTCTTGAAAGGTCAACCGAACACATGCGCAGAACACACGTGGGCAGATATGCTGACACGTATTTTGTCATAAGATCCTTGAAAAATCCTTTATACCTGCCTCCTAGCAAAATTCGGGCTTGACTGACAACCACTCTCACAGCTGCACCATTGAAATGTCAGTATTTTGATGCAGTTTTTGTGTAGATTTTATTGAAGTATGCTAAGCTAGTACACTTTAACATGTAGCACTTTTTAAAGAAAATGCTCATCGCTGATTTACTGACGATAAGCATTCCTGATAGAAAGGGAACGGTGTGTGTAAAATCTGATTTAAGGGATAGTTCATCTGAAAATTTAAATTTACTCACTATTCACTCACCCTTTTGTGGTTCCAAACCTTCATGTGTTTCTTTCTTCAGTTAAACACAAAGGAAGATATTTCAAAAACAGCTGTACACTAAAACAAATACTATGGAAGTCAGTGGTTACAGGGTTCCAGCTTTTGAAAGAATATTCAAAACAAAGTCATTAAGGTTTGAAACAAGTAAATGGTGAGTAAATGATGACAAATTTTCATATTTGGGTGAACTATCGCTTTAAGCAAATGCTCTCTGTGTTAGGCTCTTCAAATAGCATTTGAAGAGCCTTTTGGCAGCCTCTTGTCAAGAAATGCTCAGGTAACATGTAACAACTGCCCACTTATTATTGATCTGGTTGAATGGAGTGATACAGTTCAAGTTCAATAACTGCTCTGATGCCATAGTGATATGGAGATATGATGGGTTATGTAATGCACCACATAACACAACAAATAGACTGCTATAAAAGTCCTCTGAGCTTATGGTTTGAAATACATCATAGAGCAGTTTCAACTGCCAAGCTGTTTATTCTTCCTGTTAGTAATGCAATAATGATATGAAGATTTATGTAGAAAGAAGTGCTACTTGAAAACAAGGGTATAACAACAAATAATAATTAAAAATAAATAAATAAATACAACAAAGACATTAACAGGTAAAAAGTAATGATAAAGAACTATAAAATTAAGACTATAAACACTTCAATGCAGCTGTAAGATTAATGTGTATTAAACACAGCGTGTAGGAAACAAGGGTTATAAAAATGTGGTTTTGTTTGCTATATATCATGCCTCAGGTGCACTGTGGCTCGTAAAGACCCTTTATATAAAAAGCCAATTTCACAGGCAGAAAGAAAACATTTTCAGTAAATTTACAACCTTTCAGAAAGTGATACAGAAGCAATTTGGTTCTCTGATACTGGTAGACATAAAAGTCCCCTCAGCATTCCTTTGAGCAAAAGTAATGCATCTAGATTTTACAGCCCCTCTTATGTTGGCTTATTTCCTATTCAGTGCACCCAGCTCTGTGCCAAAATGTAGTTATAATGTCACTGAGATAAATTACCCATCTATTTAGCATAAAAAACAACCATACAGTATAATGACCAGCAGGAGTCTGGGACTAGTAGTTTGTGCTGGCCACAGTCATGATGTAAACATGCCATTATAAGTACCTAAATGTATTGCAGCTGCTAATGCTTCCTTGGTAAAAAAGCAAAAAACAAACAAAACAAAAAAAGCATCTGGGCTTATTGTAAATAATGTATTGTAAATGTAATGTCTTCTTTAAACAGGCCATATGTAGAATTTAATTAGTGACACCGGGTGGTGCAGTGGGTAACGCTGTTGCCTCACAGCAAGAAGGTCATTGGTTTAAGCCCCAGCTGGGTACGTTGGCATTTCTGTGTGGAGTTTGCATAGAGTCTCCAGGTGCTCCTGTTTCCCCCACAAGTCCAAAGACTTGCGCTATAGGTGAATTGGGTAAGCTAAATTGTATGTATGTCCTGAGCCTTCAGGTTGGGGGTTGAGTGTTGGGCTAACGACCCACCTCATAAAAATTTGATGTTACGAAAAACCAATATGGTGGGGCTAAATATCAACTTTGATATAAACTTGGGTGTAAGTAAGTATTAGTGACACCAGTGGCCATTACGTGAACCTTATTGCTCATGCTCACACTTGTGTCCATGTAACATGCAACAGACAAAACAAAATTAATATTTCCAAAGATCATTTTCATTCTTTAATCATAAAATAAAAAAAAAGTTGGAAATACCTTTGCAGGAATATCATTAAAACGAACAACCAGGTGCTGCCTTTGCTATATTTGCTATAATAATAATAATAATAATAATAATAATAATAATAATAATAATAATAATAATAATAATAATTCTTTACATTTATGTAGCACTTTTCTCAAAAGTGCTTTACACATTTTTGGGGGAATCTCCTCATCCACCACCATTGTGCAGCATCCACCAGGATGACTCGACGGCAGCCATATTGCGCCAGACCGCATATCAAACACCAGCTGATTGGTGGAGAGGAGGCAGAGTGATATGGGGATGGTTAGGAGGACATGATGGACAGAGGCCAGTGGGCAAATTTGGCCAGGATGCTGGGGTTAAACCACTACTCTTTTTGAAGGACATTCTAGGATTTTTAACGACCACAGAGAGTCAGGACCTCGGTTTAACGTCTTATCTCACGTATACTGAGCAATATAGAGTCCCCATCAATATACTGGGCCATTAGGACCCACACAGAATGATTGATTTATTGATTGATTTTATTTGACAATTTTAACAAAAATATACAAACAAGCCCAGTTAGACTAATTCATACATATTTTAAAAACGGTTGAGGGTAAAATACACAAAAAAGCCACAGGCTTATTTCCATTGTGGTCCACAAAATTCTTAAAAAAATGAATGAGCAAATCATAAATGGAGTGCAAACATCATCAGCTCAGCACAACAAAATCCTCAACTTTGACTGTAAAACAACCCTCTGCTGGTCTCACTAACACCACTTCCAGCAGCAACCTAGCTTTCCCATACGGTCTCCCATCCAGGTACTGACAGGCACAGCCCTGCTTAGCTTCAGTGGATGATGATGTGAGAGCTAGCTGCTGTCCTATATTGCTATATGTGCTGCACATTTTTCTCTTAATTAAAAAAAATAACACACAACAGTAATAACAGCAGTTGAGAAAGCATCTGATTAGGATATGTTTGCACAGGCTCAGTAATTCAAAGGGATCATGTTGACAAATACTTACAATTACACTTATGATTAAATTATTTTCTTTTCGGCTTAGTCCCTTTATTAATCAGGGGTCACCACAGTGGAATGAACCCCCAACTTGTCTAGCATATGTTTTACACAGTGGATGCCTTTTAGCCACAACCCAACACTGGGAAACACTAAAAAACTTGCACTCACACACATAACACTACAGCCAATTTAATTCACCTGTACTGCATGTCTTTGGACTGTGGGGGGAAACCAGAGCACCCGGAAACCCACGCGAACAAGAGGAGAACATGCAAACTCCACACAGAAATGCCAACTGACCAAGCTGGGGCTCGAACCAGCGACCTTCTTGTGAGGCGATTGTGCTACCCACTGCACCACCGTGACACCCAATTACACTTATGGTGGTGTGCTTAAAGTTTAGTTTGATTATTTGACACACTGCCAGTATAGACTTTTTCAATATTTTCAGTGTTATCTTGAACAATGTATAAGCCTATATGTCATAGTATCATAGAATGGAACACATGTAAACATTAGATTTTTCTGGTAAATTTCTAATAGGCCTCAATTTCTTTTAAGTTTAGTTGCAAGCTGATCACACATTTGCAATAAAAGTTGCAACATAACAAGCCCCTCTATCGCTTGACTTTCTTTCAAGCAATACCATTGAAAAAGCGAGTTTGCTTGGGCACATAGAGTTCCAATACCACAAAACATAAGCATATTTTTGTAGCTCTACAATTTACGTGAAATACCAGGCTATTTAGTATGATCTATCATCCAGACAGCCTGAGCCTGACTTTGCATGTGGCATTAGATCAGAGGAACCCCAGGACAATTTTAAATGTTTAGAAGTCAATCCCCCTCCGCTTGTAAATATCAGTGCGATCACCCACCCCTGACAGCTGACCAGAGAGATAAAGATAATGTATTCCGTATGAGAGTCACCTTGCTCATCAAGCCAACTCACGTCAAACCAGCTCCATCTTTAAAAATGGGCCAACTGACTACTTATCACAGATATTCTGCTATAAAAAGAGCGCAGAGGTGTGTACTCCGGAATAAATGTGATTTATATGGTGGTATGCTTAAAAACTAGCTCATACGATGGAGCACGTCCGCCTTCAAAGTCGAGGACACAAGGGTGAGATTCTGCTTTATGTTTCGCCTCTAAGGACGGAGTCACAGTTCACAAAACCATTGATCCAGCTTTCACAGGGATTTACTCTGTAATTAAAACTTTTACGAGATCATAATGTTTTATGCAGGTTTTAATATTCAATCGCAGCTTTATAGTTTTGCAACTCTTGTTCAATGAAGTTGACACATTGTTTGGCAGCAAGTAATATAACCAGTTATACAAAGCAATTCATAATTACTGAGTTTTTGAAAATGCCCTTCTCTGTGGCATTTATTAAAGAAAAGTAATCAAAATGCGCAGCTCTACTACAGTCCCTAAGGTAGCTGGAGTTTTTGAACAGTATTGTGGACTGGTTAAATGTCAGCCACAGATTTGTTCCGTGAAGGACAGCAAAATAAAGGGTTTAGATTGTTTGCTGTGAGTCAGAGGGATTATTTAGATGCAGCACAATAGCTTGTAATCTACTGGTCTGCGGGGAGAGCAGCTCGGAATTTACATTATCAAGGCTCTGTGAAGAGACCAGATCCTCACAAAGTCATGTGCATCCAGAAGAATAAATATATAAATAAAAACACTGAAGTTTGTGCAAATGGTAATCTGCCCCTTTGGAAAACTCTGGCTTTCAATCCACTTATTTACGGAGGTTTAGCGCTAATGGTTTCAATTTTAGCTCTGACAAGTGTGAAGGAAGATATACATGGAATCGCTTATGTCCAGCAGAGAGTAAAATAAGTATTTTTTTTATTAGTTCCACACAATGTATAATTCATGCATATAATAATTCACAATTGTGCATACAGACGCCACAAATTAAACCCCAAATAGCATACAAGGGGGTATATGCACACAGACTTTTAATTTCAGTCAGCCAGCCCCAGGGCTTCCGGTGAATTATCCCATACAAAATTGCTGCGTTTGAGATCTGATTTCTTTAAAAAACAGCGATCTTCCCTGCCTGATAGATATACGATATAAAGTGGGTCTCAGACCAAACAAGAAGCACTGCATTAAATTCTATTTTTCTGAGCCATGTCTTTAAAATATGGAAATTAATTTTCCCCCAGTATTTTCAATGGAGTTTTTGCGCTAGCCTGCTGATGATGATGACGGCACCTGCGTTTTAACGATCTTTCATCTCTTCTTACGCTTTAACGACCAAATGTCTATTCAACTGATTATATTTGAATTACATTACAACATTGATGCTGTAAAAGGAACCTTATTAAATTGAAAATAGTCACATTAAGCTTTCACCGGAAGGCTTTCACGATTGGCTGAAAAACACTAGCTGTGCAAAGCTGTGCAAATGCTGTATTTACCCTTTAACTACAGGGAGCAAGGGGGTACAAGAAGGGAACAATGCACCACTTTAATTTACAACCCACAAATGCTGTATTTACCCTTTAACTACAGGGAAAAAGGGAGGGGGGAGTTGGGAACAATGCTACACTTTAATTTACAACCCGCAAATGCTGTATTTACCCTTTAACTACAGGGAACAAGAGGGAACAAGGTGGGAACAATGCTTCACTGAAATTTACAACTTGCAAATGTTGTATTTACCCTTTAGCTACATGGAACAAGGTGGGAACAAATACTGTATTTACTCTTTAACTACAAGGAACAAGGAGGGAAGAAGCTGGGCTTCAACGCACAAGTGTATATTTGAACAGTAAGAACAGAGAAAACTACTGCAGCAGTTTTAATTGATTGAAGGCCAAATTACACACTACATTTTTCTATAGAAACATCAGCTATATATTCACTGAAATGCAACAGTTGCCCCCCCCTCCCACTTTGCTAACAGCAGTAAAGATGCTAGCCTGTTTTAATCTGCATTGAACCCTGACGGTAGGCCTATATCATGCAAAGTTAGCCTATTTGTTGATAGTGATGTTGAGACATTGCTTACCGTGATGAGATCAAAGAGTAAACTTTCGTAAGGTAAGTAGTGTATGGAAATATATTTTTATATTGAATTGAAGATTTAAAATACATACAGTATACAATAAGGTTTTATAATTCCACAGGTTGTAAACCTTTTATTCATTAAACACCCCATATAAAACCCAAGCACTGAGGGTACTATTATTAATGTACTTACGCAAGTGTTTGCAGGTTGCATTAGGTTGTCACTACCCTTGCATAATTCTTTATATGTATACAATACTTAAAGAAAAGTACACCGTAAATTCAATATACTTATGCGGTTCTTTGCGTTTTGAATATCTTATTGTTACCCCCTTATTACCCAAACATTATGATTTGTTCCTTTGCAATTTATAGAAAATACACCATAAATTCAATATACTTAAGCAGTACTTTGCATGTTGCTTATCTGGTTGTTACCCCCTTATTACCCAAACATTACAGTTTGTTCCCTTATACCTACACTTACGTTCTTTATACTTATACTATACGTACAGAAAAGTACACCGTTATTTCACTGTACTTACGCGGTACTTTGCGGGTTGTAAAAGAAAGCGTTACCCAAAATTCATATTTGAAAGCCTGTTTAGTTTTCATGGTTGTCAATTGTTGGAGATCCATTAGCTCTGTATGTTTAACTGACACATAACCATTGCCATGCACAGATTTCAGCAATATGTACACAAATAATTCAGTAGCTCATACAACAAATGAAAACATACACAAGAGTCCAAAACAACATTTATTGTACAAACCAATGAAAGGAAATTATAGAAGATTGGACCAACTGATTGTAAGCATTATGAGTTATATATATTTTCTCTTTGTTGTTTTTGACCAAACAGCTATTAGAGCTGTAAGGACACTGCAGTTTGAAATGCACGTCCGTGACTCATGCTTTGCAGAAACACATTTTCTCCAACATGACCTGTCAGTCAGCAGAACTCTGTAGAGTCTCAGAACTGATAGGTCAGTTGAAGGAAAAATAAAAGATAAAGTCACAGGTGGACACAGCAGGTTGTGCAGGTAGTAGTTTAGTTCTCCCTATCACCCGGGTAGATCAAATAGTCCCATCAAACTGTCAGAAGCCCAAATCGCAGAGTCCCAGCTCAACTGCAGTCTTCCTCTGTCCCACAGGTTGGCTTTGAGCAGTTTCTCTAGGATGAGCTCCAACTGCTCAGATGAGTTTTTCCAGGCCACAAACCATGCGGAACAGACCTTCCGAAAGATGGAAACCTATCTTCAGCACAAGCAACTGTGTGATGTACTTTTGATAGCTGGAGATCACAAGATCCCTGCACACAGGTGAGTATTCCCCAAATCAAGCCATCTTACCTGAAAAAAAAATCTTACTTTCAGTAAAAAAACAGACAGATGAACAGGACAGAAGTGAACACTGCTGAAAATGTAGTGCACTTTTACTCTAGTAATCAATTGAAATCAATCTTCATTCTTAGACTAATTCAAACGATTAGTATAGCTACTTAACACATCAAAACATATGTTTGAAAGGAGACTCATCAATCATTTAATCAATTATCTTTTCAAGCATGAAAACAAAGACTATAGAATACACAAGACATGTCACTCGCATAGTTCTGAATGGGGAAAAGTGTAACGGTCAATATGGTAAATGAAACCCCGCCTACTAGTATTTACTACTAGTAGCCAATCATCAATCACTATTGGCTGACGTTTCTCCAGGGGAGAAGCTCAGACCAGAAGTGTGCTTTTACAACAGTTTTTGTGGACAACAAACATGCTGAAATCACAGTGAATACTTGCTTCACAGACAAGAAATATATCCACATTATGCTTGAAATCTCTATTAAATTAACCAACTACACATGAACACAGAAGCTGGTTTTGTAATATGTACGAAACGAACGCGAGGTACAGTCCGTCCTGTCAAATGCACATCACATGGCTGCAACTACTCAAACTCTCACAAACTTGTAAACAAAGAGTCACTTTCATTTCTGGAGGAGATTCACCATCAAGAGAGCGTCGTGAATTACTTCAGAAGACCAGCACGATCTGATGAAGCATTATTTAGAGGATGATAATGTGTAACACGGCCATAAATGAGGTTGGTCTCGTGATCTCATTCCTTTTGAGTGTGCATGCTCTTTAACTCGAGCAACCCGAAAAAATACAGATTTTGTTTGATTCAAACATTTAGAAACTAAACTTATGAGAGGGTTGTTGTTTAATTTGAATGGTAATTCCAAATGTAATCTTAAGCTTGGCAAGCAGTTTTGGAGAATTTGATGTTTTCCCACAGACAGAATGCCTGAGCATACTGCCCAAAAGGCGTTTCAAAGATGGCCACCAAGTGAAATGACTTGTCTTAAAGGGACTTTGATGAAAAGCAGTCATTCGTTGTATTAAATCAGATGATTAATAAGCCACGACAACATGTTTTAGTTTTACTTTTAAAATATGGGTCACATTGCAACTTTATTAATTTATTTTTTGTTAAATGTGATTTAACTTGTTGTTTTAAGTCAGTTTAATATAATGCAAGTTGTTTGCAACTATTAGGAGGCAAATAATGCGTTTTCAGTGATTTTTTTGCTGAATCCCTTTACCTCCCCATCACCTCTATTGTATTACATTGTCATCGCAGAACTGTTTAGGAAGATATTCTTGAACCATTCGTTTTTTTTAAGCTTGGGTATATTGTTTAAATTTAGAAATAAGTTTAACTGCATGGGTTTGAAACAACTTAAAAGACATCAAGATTGTTTACTATTCATTTGCAGGTGTACATGGGCAAGCAAACTGATGAAATGCTCTTAGTTAACTTTGCATGTGCTGCCTTAACAGACCCAAAAAGTATGCTTTTATCTATGGAACACAAAAAATGAATTTTCATGGTGTTCATGAAATAAACATGAGTTTTCATTATTCAGTAAGGCTGCACAAGAAACATAAAAGTGTTTCATGTGATTCATGAGCTGCATTCTTATATTGTCTTCTGAAGTAATATGTTAACTTTGTGAATAGTACAAAACAGTTTATCATTTACACATCCAATTTTGTTTCAGGCCCTTAAGGAGTCTATTCATCTTCCTAACAAAATATAGCCTCAGTGGCTTCTTGTGCATCAAGCAAACTTAATTGCTTCATCAGATTGTGTCGGTTCGGATGTCTTGGATAAATCTGCTCAATTTTTACATTTGTATAAAATGTTATGGATGAATGGACTTTCAATTTAAGAAAAAAAAAAGTTTTAGCAAAATGACTGAAAGTCTTGGTTCTGGAAGTGTTTTTTCTTATAGAATTTAAAATTACATAAATAAATTATAATAAAGTGTTGCAAACCATTAATCAACCAGCTAAATGGTGAATCACAACATTATAAACATTTGTTTATAATATAGAAGTATTTAAATTCAGACAAAAAGGTACAAGACAGTGTATCAAATGGCTTTAAGAGAAAATAAAAGAAGAGAAATAAGAGATATATCTGCACTAGTGTGAAGGATTGCACGACACACTTAATTTAGAGGGGTAGTTCACTCGAAAATTTAAATTCTGTCATCATTCACTCATCCTTGATTTTTCCAAACCTGTTTGAGTTTCTTCATTCTGTTGAAAAAAGATATTTTGAAGAATATTGACAGCCAGTACCCTTTGGATTCCATAGTATTTATTTTCCCACTATGGGTGTCAATGACTATGGGTTACCAACATTCTTGAATATAGAAACTGAAAAAAGTTTTTAGGACCTCTTCTGGGTGAATAAATGGTGATTATGTTTTCATTTTTGGTGAAATACTCCTTTAAAAACAACTTATAAATAAATAATAATAAATTTAATAAAAATAAATATAAAAAAAATATTTAAAGTTCCTGGATGTGTTGATAGAAATTTACGTAATGTTTATACCAAAATTAAAAATATTTATTTGAGAGTGTAGTGTGACGGATTCACTTACATTTAGGCCTCTTCGTGATAGTGCGATGAGGCTAAAGATCTGTTTTGTCATGCTTTGTTGTGACTCTTTGATTGGTGGCATTTCACATCATGGGTTTGCTTGGATTCCACTGTTTAATACAAATAATCTGAAATGCCAACAGATGGGTTGGAATGTTAATGCCTAGAATAGGTTTAACAACAGCATACAATACATATTATCAGCTTCTGAGCTGCAAGTCTATCTGTAGAGGTTTCTCAGTTACTGTTAAAAATCAATTTCTCTGTGGAGAAAATGAATGGTGTGTGCACTTGTGAAACCCCACTGTTGGACTTTATACTTCTTTCAGCAAGGTGTAAAAAAGTGCTAGAGTCTGAATCTCACACAAAGCTGTAGTATACCTCCAAAAAATGGAAATGTAGCACACATGATTTATTAATTTTATTAAATTTCATAGAAATTAATTCTTTTAAAGCTTTCTGCAAAGTATTATGTGTTAAGGGATAGTGAAAATGAAAAATTACTCACCATTTCCTTATCTTTAATTGGTTCTAGAGTTTATTTCTTCTGTTAAACACAAAGGAAGAAATTGTGAAGAAAGCTGAAAACCACTGACTTATATAATAGGAAAAATACAATGATAGTCGATGGTTACAGGTTTCCTGCTTTCTTCAGAATATCTTATTTTGTGTTTAACAGAAGAAAGAAAATCATAAATGTTTGGAACCAAGTAAAAGATGATAAAATGAGGACAGAATTTTCAGAATGTTCAAAAACATGTTCAATTTGTGTTCTAAGAACAAATATGCAAATTACAGCACCAAGAAGTATCAAATCTCTGCTGCATGCTCCATTTCAATCTACTGAGCATGTTGAACTTTCTTCAAGGACTCTAAAACAGTGTTTATTTAGAGAAATCTCTCGGCCGCTGAGTGTTTTGATGCTATTCTGCTGGAAAATTCTCTGTAGCCAAAGCTCAGCTGTGTGTCCCAGTTTGACACAGAGCTCAATCAACATCACCCCAGAGCTGCATGAAACAACCTGGTGAAAATAGCTGCTAAAACCGCACTGAGATCAATCTTTTTGTAGGGGAGGAATTTTCTACGAAAACGACTCCCGAGAACTTGTTTGACTACATCATAAAGTATGCAGTCACACATATAAACAATTTGCGCAATTATTTGCAGACTTGTCCTGAGTGCAGTTTCAGACTACTTTGCTGCCATGTTCACCAATGATGTGAGGGAGGCCAAACAAGAGGAAATTAAAATGGAGGGTGTTGATCCTGAGGCGCTGAGAGCACTGGTTCATTTTGCATATACTGGTGAGTAGCTACATTCCATTTGCGGACTTTTAATATGCAGTACAGAGCTAAAGTGTAACAAATGTTCCCCTTTGTGTTTCATTGATGCCAGTGGCCAAAACAAATTTACAAGCCTAAACTAACTGTTTAACATTCTTTAGTCTATACAGGCTAAACATAGTATTTCATTCCAAGAACAAATCTGAAAAGTTTCTTGCCTATTTTGCTCTTTTCTCTGCATTTTCAGGAGTCCTGGAGCTAAAAGAGGAGACAATTGAAAGTCTTTTAGCTGCCGCTTGTCTCCTCCAGCTCTCACAAGTTATTCAGGTCTGCTGCAACTTTCTGATGAAACAACTGCACCCGTCCAACTGCCTGGGGATCCGTTCATTTGCTGATGCTCAGGGATGCACGGATCTTTTGAAAGTCGCTCACAACTACACTATGGTAGGACCCGACATACAAAGTAGCTTGGATTGTATACAAGATAAATTATCTGAACGCATTGCTTTGTCCTGACTGCTAAAGTAGTTTTAAACCTTTTACAATTATTAACACAGTAGTGATTCCAACAGTATGATTTAATGGTGCAAATTTCACAGTGAGCATTACTGTAATCTTTGTGTATTTACAGATTAACTATATTAGTATGTCTACAGCATTACACTGGCAGTATTCCCAGCATGCACTCTGGCATGAATAAATTATGTGAATGCACTGTTTTAGTATTCGGTGGATTATGTTGTTGTTGCTATTGTTTTTTTTGCTCTTTTTATAAACTTATTTTGAAATGTCGTTTCAAATTATGCCTTTTAATTTTCAGCATCATTGCCCTTTGTTTTTCAAACTGTTGATGACTAGTTTGGGTATTATTGTTAGTATGTGAATTCGAGTCGTGGTGAAAAATCTGTATAGATTCAGAAATATTCGAAATGCATTGCTAATCCCTTTTAAATAAATTCTGAACTTAGTTTGTAACAGTAGATGGCGCCATATTCTTTACAAACAGCAGTACTCTGCTTGCATCTAATTCCTCATAAATACCACCAAAACCTAAAATGATCATTAATAAAAATAGGAAATGTGCAGCTGTAAGTATTTGGTGGCTAATTTTACTGTGGCGACCCCTGAAAAAGCAGGGAATAAGTCAAAGGAAAGTGAGAGAGAGAAAATTAGGCAGCGCTGTATGTTGGACTGAACTAGTGGTTCATATATATATATATATATATATATATATATATATATATATATATATATATATATATATATATATATATATATATATATATATATATATAAATATAAATAAATATCTCTGTATCTGCATGTTCTGAATCCTGAATGTCTGGGACACTTCACAGCATCTTGTCAGAAAGACTAGTGTGCTTTTTTTTTTTTTTTTGACAACAGCTACAGTGACGTTTCCCCATAGTTAAAAATGGGGAAATGAAACAGAGACAATGCCAGTGGTGCCAGGTGGAATTATGTAATGTAGCAAATGTTTGTGGGGCTGTTTTGACAGCAAGGTAGTCAGTACAAAACAAGGCACTTTATTAGCTGTTGTTTGTTTACACTCTTGTTTGCAGAAGACAGTAGTAAGGTCCGTTGTCTCTGTTTTATTGTGTACATTGTTGTAGATGGTAAAAAAGACAGGTCAAAATACAACATGTACTGTAACATGTCTATGACATGATGAGAATTTAGAATTCAAAGCCACGTTAATCAACAAAGTGCATATCACAACATATGAAAGCTCACTCCAATCTTCTTACTTGGAGTTTTTAGTCCAAATATCTAAAAATTCTTAAATCAAGAAGCACTGTAAAAATATATTTGTTTTCTGAAAGAATGTCAAAATTAAGTGAGTTTTTCACTTAAAACAAACAAAATGAACAAAGTAAAATAATCTTGTGTTAAAATCATTTTACTTACCGCGTTTGCAGATTATTTAGCATTTTTTTAAAGAAAATTTAAATTTAATTTTGATTTCTGAAAACAAAACATTTTAGAATGTTTAGATACTTAGAATAGAAACGAGACAAAATTCTAAGAAAAGCATTTTTGCAGTGCACTGTGAAGTCTGAACTTGCCTTTACTTGCTTCGTGTCTTTCTAACCCCATATGATTGATCCTTTTCTGTGGAACACAAAGGGAGAAATTTATGGCAGAGATTTTCAAGGCAAGATTTTGAATAAATAACAGAATGGAATGTATTGTATGACTTTGGAGTGCTTGGAACGGAGTGCATGAAACATACTGAATTTTTTATAACCTTTTTCCACTCCAGTGTTCTTTTACTTCTGTTGAATATAGTAAGCCAATCTTCAGTTGTATTTCACTGACCAATCTAAACTCATAAAGGTTTGGAAGAAAACCCATTAGGATTAATAAATGACAGAATTGTTATATTTGGCTGAATTGTAAAATGAATTCTTATTTGTATCAAATTTTTTTCTCTGCATGGTAGAAAAACAGCTTCAAATTGGAGTCACTGACACAGAAAATCCCAAGCATAAAATTTCTCAATGTGACATTTTGTATCTCTGCATGCGGTCAGTTTAAAGGGTTGTGCAGAGCTCTTTGATGTGTGGGAAATATAGCAAAAGCAGCTTTCAGTTGAATAATGCCAATGCATTAAGTATTCTCAGGAGCCCAAGGATCCACAGAACACATTTGCTTGATGGGCATTTCTCTGCCCAAGTGCGGAAACAACTTAGGAAGATAGGCGTTATCTCCTGAAGGACATCTGCACAGGCTGTTTACAAAGGCCTTTCCTGAGCAGAGAGGTTAATCTAATCAGGGGACACAAGCAGGAAAATTTCCTGTTCAATCGCCTCGGTAATGAACCCAGCGTTAACAGAGCTTCCTGGTTTGCTCGCCGTGGTGGTCAGATTAAAAAATGTCTATTTTGATAAGCTTGTTTTTCCTTGTTTCTGTCTCATCCTGGCTCATTCTTTCTAAGAGAAGTAGCAGTTACACGGCTTAATATCTAAGTTCAAAATTCGATGGCCTGTAGCATGCTGGAAGTTTAGGTATTTTCTTTTGAATGTAAAAATTTTACAGTGTCGTTTGCAGTTATAAGAGGGAAAAAAGAAACATTTGCAGAATAAAGCAACTTAGATGAATGACTGACAACACAAACACTGCTCCAGGTCATTTTTCCCCTCATGAATACATTAGTTTTGGCACAACCCATTAAATTCTCACATCCTCCCTTACGATTGAATCCATTTAAGTCTTATGGAGCCTTGTGCCGCTCATGCTAATTTGGCTGCAGGACCTGTAACTTACTGTTCAGTTGAACGCCCTCCCCTAAAAATATGCCCGTGAGAAGCTTTTAAACGAATGTTTGCAGTGAAACAGAATTAATGTATTCAATTAATTGCCAGGGTGCTTGTGATGGTAATTGCGAATAATGAATCTATATCAGTGTCGCCAGAAGAAGTCGAGTTTAAATCTATATCGAGGAGGGGCTGAAAATCAATGCATGGCACTCATTTAATTATGTGTGTCTGAGCTAAGCTTCGAGAGCCCATGCATGGCTTTAGAGAGACGGTGCTGTTTAGATCTGATTAATGATCAATAGGATGTTTACTACCCTTATTTGCAGCAGAATCAATGAGGATTACTTCGGATGCACAAAGGAAACTCTGGAAGTGCCATAAGTAATGAACAAGCTTGTTAGAGAGATTTCCGGCATCTTCTTCTCATGCTGCCAGTTGAACCTTGCAAAACGGTTTTATCAGAGGGCAGACTTGGACGTCCTTGAGGGCTCATCGGAGCAGATCATTATAGCGCTGAGATAAATGTTGAAGAAGATCTGTGTGACTGACCTTTTTTTTTTGCATTACATATTCCATAATGCATCATTCAAAATGATATGTTATATATTTTGTGTCAGTGCTCTCCGCTTGTTAAGTCATGACATATTGAATACTGTTTGCGAATGCTCTCAACAACTATTTATGAACGCTATTCATTAATAGCACAACATTAAAGGAAGCTTTAAAAACTTAAAGTACACACTATTTAGGAAAAATAGATTACTGTACTAGCTGGGCTCACATCATCTTGTAATTATCCTAATTTTGTGTATTATTATAATTTGCAATATTGTATCATAATTTAAACCTTGAAACAGTGACATGTAAACACCAGGTTTAGAAACTACTACATGATATGTAATTACCAAATATAAGTTGATAAGTTTGATATTATTTGACATTTTGCATGCAGTTTGAAGACATGCAGCTAATATCTGATTAATTACATTGCATCACACATATGCGTATGCTAAATAATAAAATCTCCATCTCTCTTGCTCTATTTTTTAAATTTAGGAACACTTTCTCGAGGTCATTCAAAATCAGGAGTTCCTCTTGCTGCCCACAATGGAAATTGTCAAGCTTTTGGCCAGTGATGACATCAATGTTCCAGATGAAGAAACGATTTTCCAAGCCCTGATGATGTGGGTTCGCCATGATGTGCAGCATCGACAGCAGGATCTGGGAGTGTTGTTGGCATATATCCGACTTCCTCTTTTACCACCACAGGTTTGCCAATAACAAGCAAATATAGCCAACAATATATTCATTGATATATTCAATATTCTTTTATGCCAAAGAAAAATTCTTTTAAAGGTGCAGTAGGTGATCTGCCTAAATGCTAACCAGTTAGCGTAATATGTTTGAAACACAATCCCTCCCCTGGGGGGGGGGGGGGGGGGGGGGGGGGGTGTAGGGGGGTCCGTCCCCCTCACTTTTAGAGACAGACCATTAATAAACATGTGAGTAATAATTATATGAACATATGATCTCATACAGCCATCCCCCCACTTTTAAAATGTCCGCTACGCCCCTGATGATACGTATCTAGTACGTTTTCATGTGCAATATTTAATGTATGCAAGGATCGCTGGTCTCACTCTCTCATGCGCTTTGTCCTAAAGTGACTACTGTATAGTGGTTGGCCAGCGGGGTGCGGGAATTACACTTATTACTAAGCCATACATGCTATTTCAGACCAAATATTCAGAGTAGCCTGGTGAACAATATAGGGAGCATGTCACAAGTTGTCATTGTTCAAAAATGAACCACTGTGAATAGAAAACCAACTTCAGCTCAGTAAAGCAGGCTAGGCGGAATAGAGCTTTGTTGTTAAACGAAATGAAAATCTACATTATTGATGCTGTAAAAGGTCCCTTGTGAAACTGAAAATAGTCACATCAATCTTTCTCCGGAAGATTTCAGGCTGAACAACACTTCTGTGCATATAACCAATTCGTAAAACAAGATAATCTAAGTAAGCTTTACGTGACTAAAATAGTTTTAAAACATAACAATACATGTCTTAAAGAAATACTTCAGCCATGGTGTCATCGTCGTGCAAAAGTAACTCCAGTATTGATTCAGGATTTGAAAAAAAAGTTTTGATTCAGCATTTGTTTTCACCGCTGTGACTGTCTCGCGTGGTGCACAGGTACGCGCAAACGGCAGACCTGCGTGAACTGCTGCAGATTTGTTGACAGACAGGATGAACATTTTTTTTTTATCTTATTCCTTACTTAGAATATAAAAATACATACAAATACATTTAGATTATTTACTTTAATGATTACTACTGGAATGGGAAGAGACTTTCAACCAGCACTCCAAAAATGTTTCTGAACACAATCATCTACTGCACCTTTAAGTAAAGATTGTTTCATAAAGACATTTTCCTACTGTAAATGTATTCATTTTTGATTATTTATTTGCATTGCTAAGAACTTAATTTACAGCAGTGGTGGAATGAGTACTGAAAAATCATACTCAAGTAAAAGTACCATTACTTTCCTAAAAATATAGTGCAAGTAGAGTAAAAGTATCTGTTGTAAATATTACTCAAAGTATGAGTAAAAAGTAGACCTTTCAAAAGTACTCATGAGTAGTGAGTATTACGCTGTAAAAAGCTGATGCATTTACATGTAATTTGTGGATGTGTGTAAACGTAACATTCTGTTGTGCGTTTAGTTATTGCCCAGCAGGCACACAACATCATAAGACGTTTATATTAGGTTAGATTTAGGTTGTGATGTCAGGTGACCAAAATTCAAGCCTAGCAAGCATCTAAGGACAATGTTATTTTGATGTCCAATAACGACGTCAAATGACGTTGATATTTGGTTGATTTTAGGTTGTGTTAGAAAGTGACCAAAATCCAACGTCAGCCAACATCTTAAACCAACGTCATATTGATGTCAAATACTGACAATTATTCGTCAGGTATGACAACCAAAATCCAAGGTATGACAGTCGTCATAGTGGTAATGTCCACACAACGTCAAGCTGTAACATGATCAGACGTTTAAATATGGTTGACTTTAGGTTGGACGTTGGACATTTACGTATGGCCTGACATTGGGTTCTGATGTCAACCCAATTTTCATTTCCAAACAAAATGCAATGTCCCCTCGACGTTGGGGTACAATGTCGATCTGATGTCATGTTGACCTCTTGTGCCTGCTGGGTGTTTAAGGCTATTTGGGTCATCATATAGTAAACATCTTCTCATCAGTGAAATGCATCTAAACAGTCTGTGACATTGCGTGTAAAGACGCAATCGTCTTGGACACTTTTACTGCTTCCAAACATTCATTCATTCATTTTCTTTTCAGCTTAATCCCTTTATTAATCTGGGGTCGCCACAGCAGAATGAACCGCCAACTTATCCAGCATATGTTTTACACAGCGGATGCCCTTTCTGCTGCAACCTATCACTGGAAAACACCCATACAAACTCATTCACGATCATACACTACGGACAATTTAGTTTATTCAATTCACCTATAGCGCATGTGTTTGGACTTGTGGGCGAAACCGGAGCACCCGGAGGAAATCTACACAAACACAGGGGGAACATGCAAACTCCACACAAAAAAATGCCAACTGACCCAGCCTGGGCTCAAACCAGCGAATTTCTTGCTGTGAGGCATTCTTGCTACCCACTGCACCACCGTGACACCCTGCTTCCAAACAGTTTGCTGCAAATATAAATCAGCCATGTCTTAAGGTAGTTCATTAAGATGCAATTTACCTTCTATTTGTGATTTGATTGGACCGGAATCACAAGACTGATTTTTCTTATCCCCACAGACAAGAAAAAATTAAGTAGTGACTGCAGGTTGAAGGAAAGTAGTGGAGTAATAGTACCGATACAGCACTAAAAATGGACTCAATGGAAAGTAAAAGTACACATTTTTAAAACTACCAAGTAAATTACAACCTCTGAGAAAAACTACTCAATTACAGTAAATTGAGTATTTGTAATTTGTTACTTTACACCACTGATTTACAGTAGATACCTTTAAAGGAAATTTTCTCCATATTTAGATTTTTTTGAAACTTCCAGATTTTTGAGTAGTTGTATCTCATATTAAAAACATTAACAGAAATCGTATTTATTCAGCTTTCAGATGCTGCATAAAACTCAATTTAAATTTTTTTTTTTACCTGTCCAGGGTCACATATACAGTATTGAAGATAATTTAACAAACAATCTAAAAACATTAATGGGAGAAGTTTTGTTCAAAAACTTGGCAGTAGGCTAACTAAAGCTGGAAATCATCTCTTGTTAGCAATCATCACTTGAATAATATTGATTTATTTAATTTAATTTAGCTTCTTGCGGATCTGGAAAACAATAAGATGTTTTCTGAAGACCTGGAATGTCAGAAGCTCTTGATGGAAGCCATGAAATACCATCTTTTGCCAGAGCGCCGTCCTATGTTACAGAGCCCAAGAACCAAACCACGAAAATCCACTGTTGGATCACTGTATGCTGTTGGAGGGATGGACGCCTCTAAAGGTTCACAATTAATTATTTATTTCTTGATTTTTTTAAAAATATAGCATTATCTCTCATTGCAATAAAAATAGATTTTAAAATAATTTGTTCAGCATAATTCATGCTCATTTTCTATTTCTGTCCCCGGCTTGACACCTATTATCAAAGCATCATGCATTTCTAACTAACAGTAATCTGGTCTTCTGTTGACTTCAGGGTCTACAACAATAGAGAAATATGACCTTCGCACAAACAGATGGATTCAAGTTGGCGTCATGAATGGGCGAAGACTTCAGTTTGGGGTAGCAGTGATCGATAATAAACTCTATGTGGTAGGAGGACGAGATGGGCTCAAGACCTCAAACATGGTGGAGTGCTACAACCCAATCACTAAAGTTTGGTCCACCATGCCTCCAATGTCAACCCACAGACATGGACTAGGTGAGTTCTTTAAATGTTTGACATGTTTGTCTAATCTTATTAAATGGCATATGTATATCAGTATATATCAGTTGGCATTTCTGTGTGGAGTTTGCATGTTCTCTCCATGTTCGCATGGGTTTCCTCTGAGTGCTCCAGTTTCCCCTACAAGTCCAAAAACATGTGGTAGGTGAATTGGGTAAGCTAAATTGTTCATAGTGTATGTGTGTCAATGGGTGTGTATGGATGTTTCCCAGTGATGGGTTGCAGGTGCAAGGGCATCCGCTGCGTAAAAACCATATGTTGAATAAGTTGGCAGTTTATTCCGCTGAGGTGACCCCAGATTAATAAAGGGACTAAGCCAAAGAGAAAATGAATGAATGCTTAATATTAAACAACAGTCCTCATGAGGTAAAATATATTCATAACATTTTAAGCATAATCTTATTTGGTCATTCACAATAATTAATACATGCTAACAGATCAGTAATTTATGAACAAATATGAATGTGTTTTTATTTACCTGATTATGAGAAATATATTTTTAAAAAATGTCAAAATAATTTTCAGCCTTTTATTCATTACTTCATTTGCATAGAAAAAAGTTCCACCAAATAAAAGGTATTTTTGTAAAACATGATCACTAGCCTAGAATTGCCACAACTAAAATTCATCACTTTTTAATTATGATTACATTATTTATGAAAAAGAAAATCAAGAGTTCTCAAATTTTTATATCCACTGTATTATCTATTGCATTGGATGGAAAGCACTGAAGCTTAGTTTCGCCACAACTATAACTTTCACTACAACTATATATTTTTTGCCATCATTTACTTTGATTTGAGTTTTTGGTTAGTAGGCATTCAGTAAAAGGACAGAGAACTCTGATTAACAACCTCTTATTTATGTATGTTATAAAGATCACCAATTTAATATGGCTTTGATGAATGAGATTAGATTTATTTTTGGTTTGAACTAGCTCTTTAAGATTATTAATCTTATTAAAGATATTCTATACCATTCTCACATTTATAACTGCATTCTGTGAGCTGTAATTTATAAGGCTTTGCTCATGAATATTAATCAGCCATGTTCACCCAGTTGGCCTGACTTATTAGCTGAGAGGAATACACTGCTAATCAGCTAGTGAAGAAGAAGAAATCCTGGTATTATGAGGGCATATAGTTCATGGATGAATATTTATTCATTTATTGAGATAATTGGCTTTACTTCATAGGCTATCAAACCATGTTTGCATGACTCAATTAATATTCATGCACAATAGCAGTTTCATTCATATTCACACTCGATTTGTTTTGGTTAAACAGTAGCTCGATGGAGCATGCAGTGGAACAGAACACAGGCATCAAGATGCGTTTCAAGATATTTTGACTATTAAAATTGGTTCATGTGTGAGGCACTTAAAACGTGACTGAGAGTATTAAATGCAGATGAAATGCAAGGGCTCATCCTTTGATGTCTCATTTGAGTAAAAGCAGTGATTTTTAGAGGGAAGTTTAATTTGTGCGTAGGGTAAGACATTTTAGGGAGATTATTTTATGGCTTACTTTAAAGCACGTAAAATTGTATTTGCTTATTTAATCCAGTTTTAAGTGGCAAAACAAGCCAGACATTGGATCTGTAGAAGAAGGTAACAACACAACTGTATCAGACAACAGTTAATCAAATATTTCATCTACACTAGGTGTGATTTAAGCAAGATTTATTACAACATACACTTTCAAAATTACCTGAAATGGCACCTGCTTTGATTTATCATTTATTCATTCATTTTCTTTTCGGCTTAGTCCCTTTATTAATCTGGGGTCGCCACAGCGGAATGAACCGCCAGCTTATCCAGCATATGTTTTATGCAGCGGATGCCCTTCCTGCCACAACCCATCACTGGGAAACATCTATACACATTCATTCACACACATACACTATGGACAATTTAGCTTACCCAATTCACCTACCACATGTCTTTGGATTTGAGGGGAAAACCGGAGCACTAGGAGGAAACCCACGCGAACACGGGGAGAACATGCAAACTCCACAGAGAAATGCCAACTGACCCAGCCGAGCCTCGAACCAGCGACCTTCCTGCTGTGAGGCGAACGTGCTAGCTACCCACTGCGTCACCCGCTTTTAATTATTATTATTAATAATAATAATAAATTTATATTTATTTTTAAATAGATGGTTTGCTGTGAATCAACAAACCAGAGTTTAATATATGATTTTAAGCTGATTTATAATGTAGGTCCTTTTTAAATTCTAAACGCAAGCATTTGTAATAAAAATGAAGAAACACTGCAAGTTGTTTCTGATTGGCATGGTTAGCTAGACACTATAAATGACCAAAAGGGTACTCATTTAGTTATGTGTGGATGTGGATTTACATTTAGTGGGTTACACTTTCATGAAAACATATGCAGTTGATTTGTAAAAGGTGATATTATAACCTATGTTTAACCCTTTATTGGGTGAATAATATGAAAATAATATCAATTTATTGACATTATTTACAGTATCATACTTTTTGAAGTCTGATTGAAATCAAAAAACACGATGTTTTTTTTGCTAGCGCAAATTGTAAGTCTTAAGGCTGATTTATACTTTCACCTGGTGCCATAGACCTTCGCTGACTACACGCGAACCTCATGAAACAGACGAGGCTTTTATACTTGATGCATTCGCCATTGAGATATTCTTTAAAAAACAGTGGATGGTCAAAAGAAACAGACCATAAAATCAGACAGATAAACAGAGAAGTATGAAGTTTCTGGAACTACGCCATATCATTAATATAATTCATGATTTTAAACTACTTATTTTTTTATAAATTATTCTAATGATTAAAAAGATTTTTATAAGCATTGAAGATTTTTTTAAATCAAACTTTTATGCATCATTTGCTTTTGTTCATATCTCGGACAGTTCATCCAATTTTAGTTTATTAAAATATTAATGACAACAGAACATGGGTTGCTCTACAAATATATTTTTAATATGGAAAGAATAAAAGCAAAAAAAAAAAGTATGCTTACTAAAAACGCTTACTTTTTTTTTACTCGACAATTCAAACATTACTGTCTGGCTAGTTTGTTTTTTCTACTTATATGTTAAAAGGCAATAATGGTCCAACATTCCTGGCCATTATCACCAATAAAGCCTAGAAAAACAGGGTATCAGTATATTGTAAACCGATAGGTTCAAATATTCCCTTCCCATTATCAAAGAAATAATTTGTAATAAATTGTTTTAAATGAAAAAAATTTATTATGTACATCAGTGCAAAACCTATGAATGGTGAAAAAACATCCTGTAATTGTGTATTAAAACCGTCTGGGTCTCCACTTTTGCCATGGCCTCTCTTTTTGGTTTTAACAAACTTATCTCTCAAGTTTTTTTAAACTTTTCATCAAAAACTTTCTTTGTTTGCCACTGCTGTTGCAAATTTCTAGCGAAGAATTATTGACAATCTGGTTATCCCTATGATCACGCATGGATGGATCATAAAGATGTCTGTACAATTGTACCTGTTTCAGACAAAATCTCTTTAAAGTGATTCATATTCAACACAACTCATTTGCGACGCTGCGTGAACTGTTTGCTTGAGTCTCAAAAAAATGTGTGTGCTTCACCAGCCGAAATCATGTCGCGTGCACCCAAAGTGAACCTTCGCAAACACAATGACTTCACAGTTGCTGTGCACACTCAAGCGAACTAGCAAATGCGTCAAGTACAAATCAGCCTTTAAGGTGAACAATGCATCTGTTTGGCTAATCTTTAATTAAAATCTGACAATTTGCTCCCTCTCTGGAATGGCAGTCCTTCTCTGATGATGTCAGTTTTATGACATGAGCAAAATATGTTTAGCCAAGCCCCTCCAACTGTTTGTTTGCTGCAAGTGAAAGATGAGAGGAGGAGCGCAAAAATAAAGCATCATACTAGAATAAAAGTCCACATTAAACACTTCAATGGTTTTTTCCAATGAGTATTGCAGTGAGTGCCTTATAAATGGTTATTATATGTAGTTTGTAGTATCAATTACTGGCTTTCGTGACACGTTTTACTTGTTCCAATTGATATGCAAAACACCAAATCCACTTAACAGAAAATTGACATTCATAAAAAGTATATGTTGCATTTTTAAACAAAGCAAGCATTTATTTCAGTTGGCAAGGCAGTCTGAGCATAGTATGAACTGTGTGACTCCACTGCCAAATAACAATATAAATAACTGTATGGCCACACATCAAAACTGCACATATAAATTAACAAAAGCAATCTGGGCTACACATAAAAATGTATATAAAAAATACAGCAGGTACTTTAAACTCATAGAGGAGAAAATACACTGCACAGTAATCCCATAAATTGAAACTCAAAGGTTGGTCATTGAGGTCTGCAGTGTGCATAGCAATATCAGAACTAAAATGTCGGTCAAGAGACGATTTATATGTCAAGACCCCAAAAGCGACAGCCAGAGATTTATAACAGAAACATGAGAGACCTTTTCTGTAAAGGGAGCGGCGAGATGCGCCATGAATACTTAATGCTTACCACAGTGTCTCACGGCTCTTGTCCTCGGGGTTGGACTTAAAGAATGATTTAACTACTGATATCTGGTTAAAACGGAAGTGCTTTTGATGTTCGTTAATATTAACACCATTTCCACCATTTGCCAATTTCGCTACGGCGCAAAGACAAATCCGGACAGTTGCAGAGGGATTGTGCATTGTCTGATGTACGACGTGGACCACCAGAAGCTTTATCTTTTTCTGTTTTTTATTTATTTCTTTGGGAAGGAATTGCTGTGCTCGAGGGCCCCATGTATGCTGTGGGAGGTCATGACGGATGGAGCTATTTGAACACAGTAGAAAGGTGGGACCCGCAGGCCAGGCAGTGGAATTATGTGGCCAGCATGTCGACCCCGCGCAGCACTGTCGGAGTCACCGCTCTCAATGGAAAGTAAGGATTTCATTTTCTGCACCATGATTGTAAAAATCACTTTTCCTTACAGAAAATCTAAAAAATCGAGCATAATTAAATTCACTCTGTGTCTAAAATAAATCCCTGCCAAGCGTAAAATGTGAGTTTAAATTGGTTTTGGCAGGTATATCAAATGATGTTAATCGCCAGTTCAACTGTAACTTTTTAAATGAAGGCAAGGCACTGCAGTCAAAAGCAATGTTTTTTGATGCATCAGCCTGTTTGGAGATTTTTAGCTTTTTAGGTTATTGCTTTTTTAGTCTAATGTAAAGAAAACACTCAAAAACCCCATAGAGGTTCCTTTTGTTACATTTGATCATTTACATTGTTTAAGTTAGTGAAAGAATAATAAAATATTCCCCAAATCCCTTCTGCAAAAACAAAGAAAATTGAGCTTCACATTATCCAATGTTGATATTTTTTGTGCTATAAATGTACGCAAAGTAGAGCATTTTCAATTAAACAGTGCCTCACCTGTATATTTCAACGTAACATAAAAAAATATAAATAAGTAAATATACAGTTATACAGTATACACAAAAACATATTTCTAAACATAATAGTTTTAATAACTCATTTCTAATATTTTTGCCATGATGACAGTAAATATTATTTTACAAGACACTTCTTTACAGCTTAAAGTGACATTTAAAGGCTTAATTTAAATTCTTATAACGTATATATATATATATATATATATATATATATATATATATATATATATATATATATATATATATATATATATATATATATATATATATATATATAATTATTAGAATATAATATTATTAGAATATAATATTATTAGAATATGTGTGAGCAATAGCATGAGTAGCAGTGCTACATGGCTGTATATCGTTGCCTTCGTGTGCCACTAGTGATTATATACAGCCACATCGCACTGCTACTCATGTGATACTGCATTTGTACAACAGTTCAACCGCATAATCATGTATATAAAAAAGAAAATCAAACACAGAGAGTCTAAAAAATTATGTATGAGGAAATACTTTCTTCCACCATTCCTTTACATCTGCAGCTGACATCAGAACAGCAGAAACCATTGCTACTTCACCATCGTCATTTTAAAGCTAGTATTTGAATGATTCTCCTGCATAATGTCTAAAGTGATGACAAAACAGGTGATTTTGCTGACATTTTAAGATTATCAGGCTGAATGGCATAAAATGCCATCAGTCAACAGACATATCTTCCAGTATTTCTCTGTTGCGATTGGTTTTTCACAATTATTAACCCTGAAAAAGCTAAAGCAGCGCAATCACTACCAGATTACTGCTGTGTTTGCGATAAGGAAAAAGTCAAACACATGCGGGCATTTCTTCTTTCCTTCTGTTTACTGAACTAGTCTGCAGTGAGTTTCATCTCAAACTCAACACACTACAAGTACTATGTTATAAATACAGCACTACAACATAAAAGAGAGAGATTGACTTAGAAAGTCACTTACCAGATTTATAATGATTTGATCAGCTGTAGTTTAAAATGACACTGGGTTTTTCCTCCTCTAAGGACTTATCATGCGGTTTCTGTCACCATCTTGTGGATAGCACTGCATAGTTGCAACCTTTACAACTAAATTCTCACCTGCATAACCCTCAAAAGTACATTATGTTGTCCAACAGCTGCAATATTTGTCAAACTGTTGTGGGTTTATTGATCTGCTGTCACTCTATGTGGGTGGAGTAATACAGAAGGATGAGGAGGCTGTAAGAGTTCTGATATTGCAGAATAGAACACGACTATCAGCCAATCAGATTTGAGAACCAGACAGAACTGTATATATATATATATATATTGTATGTTATGCAATTGTTAATGCAATCAATCAACTGAGGAAGTGTATGATTTATATTTATAATTTAGTTTTTTTTTTTTGACATCTCCAGTGTCTTGTCTTAAATGAAAAGAACAGTGCTTGAGGTTGCAATGTGGCTTTTCAAACTGCTGTGTTAAATCAACGCAACCTGTTATTTCTTTACAAATGTGCATAGTTAAGGACAACCCATTTTGTGTTATTTTGAACTACACCAATGTGTTATTCTTAATGCAGAGAGTGTGTTTAATTATTTAAAATATGATTGTGTCATAAATCACATGTGCTCTGTATTTTTCACCTTAAGAAGATTAATGCAATACAAATAATGTTTTTAAAATGCATATATATTTATTAAAACATGACTGCAGCATTTACAGCACATTTCTTTAAAATAATTTTCATAAAGACATTTTTAAACAATTTTATATCTTGATTTAAAGTCGCATGGTGCCCTTCAGTTTCAGGGACTGACCTGACGTTTGCACTTGTGGAGAGACATTACATTAATATATTAGTCTGTTTGCAGTCTCTAGTAGTAGAAAAGAAATGTA
Organism: Danio aesculapii; assembly: GCF_903798145.1. Classification (NCBI taxonomy): domain Eukaryota; kingdom Metazoa; phylum Chordata; class Actinopteri; order Cypriniformes; family Danionidae; genus Danio; species Danio aesculapii. Next base: position 28,822,814 of record NC_079448.1, read on the forward strand.
TTAACATAATGAGAGTCAGGGGGTGTTTAATACAGAAAGTAAATCCAGAGAAAAATTGAATATATATGTTAATAAATATAAATATTCATGTACATAAATTAATTCTTAGGTTAGATTTGAACTCTTGATGCACTCAAACATAAGAGTGAAGAAAGAGTTTTCTGTCAGTATCAGTTTGTGCAGTGTGGCGTGACTGATCTCTTTTCTCCATGGATCCTCCTCATGATGAGGTCTGAATTAGGTTCTGTATCCAATATGCAGCGTAAACCTGAACTGCCTGACGGGAGTTAATGGGCTTTGAGACCACAGAATCTCCAGTGACTTTTGCACTGAAGTCACCGAGCTGCTGTTCCCTCTGTCCAAGAAAACACAGGCAAAACCATGACTGACGACTCATGGGGCATTTCTCTATCCAGGTCAAAAACAAACCCTTAAGAGCCCAGTGTCCTACTTCTCCAATGATAAATTGATCAGTCTTTGCAGCAGGACACATCATAGGTATCTTTTCTAGCTTCTATAGTTTCAGCTTCATCTGACCCAGAGATCCCTTAAAAAGGCTTTCTGCAAACCAAAGGAACCTCTAATATAAAACTGCTTTCTGAAATACCTAGTAACACTGTAAGATATGGTCTCTCTCTCTCTCTCTCTCTCTCTCTCTCTCTCTCTCTCTCTCTCTCTCTCTCTCTCTCTCTCTCTCTCTCTCTCTCTCTCTCTCTCTCTCTATATATATATATATATATATATAAATTATTTTGTAACATACATTACAATGATTATTATAATAATTAAATTCAATATCCCCTGAAGCAACTTGAAATATGCAGCTTTAGTCCAGTGTATGGCATAATTTAAACGGAAACATGAAGACAGGCAGAGATATATTGAGCTGCTCCTCCCCCCTTTAACAAAATAGCCAATAGCATTTTGTTAATATTACAGCATTTGGTGCAGAATTCAGATGGATTTGATGTTTTTTGGTTTGTGCTGGATGAGAGTGGACCACATGTGTGAGTGCTTTGGCAATTTGCATGATATTAACTCAAAACCAGAATTCATTCACTCTAATGAAAAGCACTTTTGCAATATCTGAATTGTTTCTGCCCTATAAAGTGTACTATGTTCATTTCAGCATATAGACAGTTGAGATTGTGTGTAACAGAATTATTTTTGAATGTCTTGGTTAGGCCTTTCACAATTATTAGATAACAGTCTTGTGTTATTTTATACAGCAGTTGTTTCAGACTACCGCGATGGCTGCATTTGCTTTAAACAGAAACAAAATTACAATACAGATGGACAAGTCCAAATGCACTTGCCTTTTTTCTCCCTTTTCATAGATTGTATTAGTACTGCATCTCAAACTCAAGCTAATATAGCTTTTTAGTAACAGATCTTTCAATTTTTTTCTCCTGTTGTGTGTTTTTAAGTCTGTATGTTACATGCACTGTATAGCATTTTGTGTTTCAGGCCAATTCGTTGAGATTCTTTCTGACAAGTACAGAATGCAATGAATATAATATTTAAGGTGTAAAGTGACAACTTAAAGAGTCAATCTCAATAATTTCTAACAATTAATTCATAAATAAAGAAAAACACACATTTAACATACAAGTTCATGTTTGGATTTCACAGACAAAAATGTAATGTATGTTTAACATATAAATAAAAAATTACCAAAAAATACAATTTACATATTCAATTATCACAAATCTGCACAAATATTTTCAAATATAATAACTATATATATATATATATATATATATATATATATATATATATATAATTCACATTTTGTATGGTCCCCAAAACAGACAATTAATTGCATAAACACAATTCTTAGACATATAGTGCTTTTTATTTTTTATTTTATAAGATAACAAAGTTACTTATGCATTACTACCCAAAAAAACAACTAGTGACATTACTTAATTAATTTTATGGTGCTATATGTGCCGTATTACTTTTGTACTTTTTGTGTTATTAGTTAAGTAAAATCACTGTCCATTGAGACAATTCCCTTTTCCTTTTTTCAATGCTTTCAAAATAATGAGAATACTTCCATCGCAGAAATGTAAAGCTCTGGCCTGCCATCTTCAATTCTGTCTGTTCCCATGTGGAGCGCATTCTCTCATTACTTGGAAAACTAACTAACTAACTAACTAACTACTGTAAGTATTCATTATATAGAAAAGTTATATTATAACATATCTCACATTACTTCTAATATTTTACCATCAACACTGCTTGTCGGTCTCACAGCTGCTTGGTGTCATCTTGTGACTAAATAATATGTAAGTTAGCATATGCTCCATTCCATTTTTGCTTCTGTCAGCTTTGTGTTTAATTAAAGATTTATATACTATTATCGTTGAGAACAATGTTTTGTGCCTAATTTTAAAATTTTGTGGCAAGTAGCCATGTAATAATTGGAATAATCCAGACAGTAAATATACAACCCCAAATCAGAAAAAGTTGGGACAGTATGGAAAAAGCAAATAAAAAAGAAAGTAGTGATTTTTAAATTTACTTTGACTTGACATTGTAAACAATACAACAAACATTATTTAATGTGTTCTGCATGATTTTTTATTTCCCCACTTTGTAACAGAAACTTTACCTTACCTCTTTGTAATGTTGCCATTTCTTTTCAAAACACTCAAAAGATGTTTAGGGACTGAAGACCCTAGAAGTGCTTCAGGTGTAAATCTGTCTTTGTTGTTGCATTTTGCACTTCAAAATGTGCCACATATTCTCTATTGGAGACAGGTCAGGACTGCAGGAAGGTCAGTCAAGTACCTGTATCCTCTTCCTTCGCTGCCAGGGCTTTTTAATGTGTGCAGAATGTGGTTTTTCCATTGTCTTGTTGAAATATGCATGGTGTCCCTGGAGAAGAAGTCAGCATATTGTGCTCCAAAATCTCTATGTACTTTTCAGCATTAATGGTGCCATCACAGAAGTGCAAGTTACCTTTGCCAAGGGCACTGACACAAACCCATTCCCATACCATGACAGACCCTGTGTTTTGAACTTGTTGTCCAGTCTGGATGATCCTTTTCTTCTTTGTTCCGGAGAACAGCATATATTTCTTCCAAAAAATACCTAAAGTACATATCCACTTGACCACAGTACATGTTTCCACTGTGTGATGGTTTATCCTAGACGCCTCTAAGACCAGAGAAGTCGATGGCGCTTCTGGACACTGTTAACATAGGGCTTCCTTTTGGCACAGTACAGTTTTAACTGAAATTTGTGGGTGTAACTACACTTTGTGTTTTTAAATGAGCATCCCTTAGCCTCCTAAGTTCATGTTTAGTTATTTTACTTTAAATGCAATGAAAAGAACTTATTCATTGCTATAAACGTGAAATTACTAAATCTACACACATGAACCTGAGAACAATAGACAGACAGACAGACAGACAGACAGACAGACAGACAGACAGATTGATTACTATGTTACTGTTTTGGAGCACAATGACAAATTACAAACAAATTGCACGTCCACTTCCATGATCTACAGTAAAAGACCCCAGTTTCCTGATGACTAAGTAAAACCTGTATATATTTGCAGGTTGTTTGCTGTGGGTGGTCGCGATGGAAGCTCCTGTCTGCGATCAATGGAATGTTTTGATCCTCACACTAATAAATGGAGCATGTGTGCACCCATGTCCAAGAGAAGAGGCGGAGTGGGTGTGGCCACATATAACAGCTTCCTGTATGCGGTTGGTGGACATGACGCTCCAGCTTCAAGCCATTGTTCAAGACTGTCGGACTGTGTAGAGAGGTAAACTACCATAGCAAAGCATCTGAAAAAAAACAAAAACAAAGCCAACACCTAATTATCTTCATTAAAATGACAACATGAGTCAGCAAAATGCAGGCTTGGTAGATAGTTATGGTTACTAAGTACTATAATTTGCACATTTATTTGAGATTTTGGACACACCTTACTTTATTGTGAAATCCCTGTTACCTTATTATTGAGCAATGTGGTTGAAAGCCACAGTGAATCTGTAATCTGGTGTTATACACCTCCTGCTGGTGATGGTCCAAACTACAGCATACAACTGCTGCAGTGAGGAATAAAACATGAGAGTCGATGATGACGCAAGCACACGCACACACACACTCACACACACACAACACAACTATGGATAAAAATGAGACCACTTGAAAAATGTCCATGTTACTGATGGGTGGAGTGACTTCATATATTTGTCATTTTAAAATAGAAAAGTATATTTATTTACTACACTTTTACACATTTTATGATCAATTAGTCCTGACAGCATATGTTTTTAGGTGATTGTAACTTATTAAGCTAGGTTAATCATGTTCTAACCTAATATTATAGGTTAGGTAAGCTGTTTTAAGTCAGTTTAACATAATATAAGTTCAATGGACTTAAGGTTTAAGATTAATTTGATTCATCTTAAAAAATTAAGGCAACCAGGATTTTTTTTACAATGTAGTTTAAAAAAAGTCCACTGAACATTATGCTGTCCACTAAAAATCTAAAGCTAAAACAATTCATTATAAAAAATATCTGAATTAATGGACAACTAACATTAGAAGTCTAAACTCATTTAACCTCATTACTCACTTATTACTCTGCATGTTGAAAGCACAATAGATTTCATTGTTAGGGATGATAATCACAGGCCTTGTGTGTTCAAAGGCTTCCACTGTCTAGATTACAGACTCACTGCTTTTTAACTGCTCTATGCAATTATCTCTCATTTGATTCTGTGGCTTGTGCACAGGTTGCTGTACTGAGTCTCATACACTCAATGTTGCATTTACAGGTATGACCCTAAAACAGACACATGGACCACAGTATCCTCTCTGAGCGTCCCGCGGGATGCAGTGGGGGTTTGTCTTCTGGGAGACAGGTTATATGCAGTTGGAGGCTATGATGGTCAGTCCTACTTAAACAGTGTTGAGTCCTATGATGCACAGAACAATGAATGGACTGAGGTGAGTGAACTGAGTTTCTGGTGCCTTTAAAACAGCAGCCTGCAACATAATTGATTCCAAGAGTCTGAATAATTTAATGAATAAACATTAAATAATTAACAATAAATCAATAAATAGATAAATGTATTCATAATTTCTGCCTATATAAAAATGTTTTAGAGTTTGTCGTGGCTAGAAAATACAGAGGTATAATTGTATATGAATCTAAATGACTTTTGCACATTTTAATTAGTCTTTCTCAAACACACACAGTCCTTAACAATGAGAACCAACATCCACCTTCAATAAATAAAGAAAACGAATAATAGAAAATAAAAAACAGAACGAAATATAATGCAAAGGGTGTATTAAAGACAGAGGATATTTGAAAATGCTGTATTTATTATAGAAATTGTGTGATTTTTTTTTCTTAAGGTTTAGGGCCCATTTATTAATTTTCCTTCTGCTTAGTCTCTATTTCAGAGGTTGCCACAGCCAAATGAACTGCCAACTATTCCAGCAGATGTTTTATGTAGCGGATGCAGCTGCAACTCCATACTACAACACAGCTGCAACACCTATGCGCTCTCGCATTCACACACACACATACACCCAATATCGTTTATTCAATTCACCTATACCACATGTCTTTGGACTGTGGGGGAAACCGGAGCACCTGGAGGAAACCCACGCAAACACCGGGAGAACATGCAAACTCCACACACCGTGCCTATTTATGTTTCGAAAGATACAAAGAAAACTGTTGTTCAGAGAACACAAAATATTGTCTGAATTTTTGTTGATTAAATTATTTGTACATTTATTCACCCAAAAATTAAGTTGACTTTCCATTGACTTTCATAAGATTTGTTTTTTCTGCAATGGATGTCAGTTACAGGTTTTCAGCATTTTCAGCAAAAACAAAAACAGACCAAAAAAAAAAAAAAAAACCTCAAAGTTTGGAACCACTTGAAGAGATGTTTGGGTGAACTATCAGCCTAATAACAAATAGTAATAAAACAATATTCTATTTCACAACACATGCTGTACAACACAGCTTATAATTAAGTGTTTTTGTAGCTTTTTGAACACAATCAACTACATGATCATTTTTTAAAATTCAAAATCTTTTTTTATTGCAGTGCAATTTACATTGAAATAACATAAAATACCCTAAAATAACACACAGACACATAAGACTTCTGTACAGGCCTGTAGCCAGCGAGAGTTCGGGTTTGAAAGACCACCCCCCCACTGACAAAGGTTCAAAATTTGCCATTGGTCCAGAATTTTTGCGACTATTCTCTCTTTTATTCTATTTTGACTGCATATGCCATATTCTATTTTGAATTTGCTATGCCAAAACAATGTTTTAAGACCACACAGATTATGACGTAAGTAAAGTCAACTTTCGTTATTGACTTACTGTTGTTAAATAGAAAAAAAAAACATTTTACTTTTTAATTTTATTCTAAATCTTGGACCTTATTCCTGAAGCACCAAAAGGGGCCCACATTAAGGTTAATTTTAATAGGCGGTTGTTGCTGTCCATGAATTTTCACATTTTTCAAGAGAGGCTAGAAAAAATTGTGAAGCTCTATATTATTATTATGTTTTAATAGTTTTTTTTATTCAAATGGGCAAATTCTGAATGAGGAAAGCTGAATGTGCTGAATTTGTCAAAAAATGACAAAAGGCTACATTAAAAAAAAAAAAATAAATAAATAAATATATATATATATATATATATATATATATATATATATATATATATATATATATATATATATATCTATATCATGTGCTAACTTTGTATTTTAATACGTTTTTTTGTTCTCATATTTCTTTACTCTAAATCTTTAGTAAATATTTTCGACCACTGACCATACAACAAGCTAATCCAGCTAAAAATAGTGCTTAAAATGTCACTTAATGGAGTATTTTAAACTAATAATTAAATAGAAAATAATAACTGAAAAAAAGTCCACTTTTGAGAACCCCCCCCCCCCCCCAACCCCCACCTCTTTCACCAGGCTCGGTATGGGCCTGCCATACATAATTTCAATTTCACAATCCCCACATTCATTAATAGTTAATTATAAAAGGGGGACAAATCATATACTGTATGTCCTGCAAACCCTCACAAAATCAATTTTATCAAATGCGTAATTGAAATTGGTCAAAAGTGGACAAGCTCAAAACATTTTTGGAACATTCATTTACTAGTGTCTGTGCTATGATATTTGCATAAAGATATCTAATTGGCTGATGCCTGTGTATGGAAATATTTTAAACTTGTGGCACAAGCACTGCCAGTGACATGATGTAACTGACCCATAATTCAACTATGATATCACCCATTCAAAGTGAACGAGAAGCATCACTGATTTCCCTCATCAAAAAAAAAAAAAGTCTTTGCTTCAGTTTTGAATGAACCTGTAGGGTTGACAAAGACTTCTCAAAACCAAGAGTAAATAGGCCCAGAGGCAGTTTTAGCTTTTATTGTTTGACACTCACTTGTATTGTTTTGTGTTGTGAATCTTACTGTAATCTAGAATTTAGTTTCCGTTTAAATTAAGTATTCAAAATTAATATTTATTAAAAAAAACATTATGCCGATGTTTAAAATGCAAAACCATTTTTTTGTCTATATGATTACAATGTTGTCTGCAAAGAAGAAACAAACCTAGAAATGTTCTAGAACAGAGATGCTCAAACTGGGGCCTGCAGGCCAAAGTTGGCCCATGGTAACCTTTGATTTGGCCACCTAAAAGAGGGAGAATGATGAGGATGTTTTAGAGATTATGTTATAGCAACTTGAATGTAATCTTTAATTTGTTTGTTTGATTGTTAAGCTACAAAAAAGCTTGCTGAAACTAAATGTTTCAATTCAAATTATGTAAATGAATCAGATTTAGTTTTAAATGTACACGCTGTCACCCGATGGATCAAATCAAAGCAAAGACAGATTCTGCTTGACAGGTGTATTCAGCATTGAACTCCACTGTTATAAATGTGATTGTTTCTGTTTTTTAATTGAAATAAGTTATCATTTAAAAACTTTTTTTTTATTTATTTTGAAATATTATGAAATAAATTAGGAAATAACCTATGGCAACTTTAATGTAAAATAATTTGGTATATTTTTTTGTTCATATTTGGCCCACAGCTGTCAATGATATTTGGATTTTGGACCTTCATACAAAAAAGTTTGGGTACCCCTAGAACATTGAACAAACCAAAGCAGTCAGCTTTGTGAATGTTCCTTGAATGCTTGAATGATGTACATCCTTGAACAGGAAGCAAAAGTATTTCCTGCCATTCATTCAGCCATTTCCACTGTGACAATAGCATGGAACACTATGAGGTTAACCACTCTTTCCCCAGACAGCATGAGTTACAACTGTTCTATTCAAGTCTAGTTTGCCTCCTGTTTAAAGTTCCCATGGCTCTCTCTTGCTCGCTCTTTCATAAGATTACCTGTGCTATAGCAGACACCGCGGAGGAGGCTGGACACTGGTCATTAACCTCTGTCTCTTGTTATTCTAGGAGGTTCCTCTAAACATTGGAAGGGCAGGGGCTTGTGTGGTGGTCGTCAAACTGCCTTGAAGGCTCAGAGTCCCCGAACTGTGACCTCTAAAAGAGGCCTGCGATGTCAACACTTGGAATGCTCTTTTCTCGTAGTACACAAAGATCATCAAAGCTATCATCGACACTGGACTGACCTCAACAGATTGCAGTTCATTCTGTTTTTTCGCCCGGCACTATTACAGAGTAGAAAAAAAGGAAGAAAAAAAAAATGCTCTTAAGATTTTACTTATACGAGGCAGTTTCATGTTTTATATTGAGAGAAAAGAATACTTTTAAAAATGCCTTTGAGTTACGCTTTTCCATTTTAATATTTACATCCTGTTAACCTCGTCACATTTTTGACATTGCTCTCTTTTATCTATATGAAAAATCAAATGTATTTTAAAGACAGCATCATACTTGTTTACTTGTGTAATTTTGTGGAAAAAATGTATTTTGACCTTAGATAAACAATTTTAAAAGACCACTGTGAATACTTCAAAATATACGCTCGCAGCTAAACATTCGGGTTTGCCCAAAATGTTTGTGGACATTCACTCACGCAGTTCTCATCCGAATACACTTTTTGTCTGAAACTAGGTTCAGTACAAAATGACTTTGCAAAGTTGTCTTTGAAATAGAAAAAAAATAAGCAAAACAAAAAAACACCAAAGTAATTAGCATGTGTCGGTAAGTCATGATTTTAATGGTAATAAGGTTTACAGTAGAAAATATACTATTATATCATATTGATATTTCACCTATATGTAAAGGTTTTGTAATTTGTATTGTATATAGTCCTGTGTACATTATCATCATGCATACTGACAAACTACAGTATATGTTTGAATGCATTATTAAATATTTTAAAGACCCAATGAAATCATTTGACAAACTTGTGTTGAAATATTCCCTATTTTAAGCAGATGTTTGGTGGTATATATACGTTTTTAAATATATTCAATAGGCTTTAGTTGTTTCAAAGCTATGAAATTTCAATGCATTTCTGTGATAATTCATATTACAATTACACTAGCAAATAAGGCCTTGACACATGAAGTAGAAAGTCTGATTATCTCCGGTAGACCCTTTTTTGGCTATTCCAGACAGAAGATGATCAACATGAAACAACCATGATGATTCTTTTTTGTGTTCATGGCTCCTGTGATCCTACTTTATGCAATAAGAATAGTTCAAAGATAGATATTGTGAAAGTCATGCAACCGAAGAGAGTCAATGAACATTTTCTGATAGTGTTTTAAAAAAATAGAATGATCAAAGTCTGTAGACTCATGATCTACTGATCAACCTATAAACTGAAACATGAAATGGTCTATTGGTGAACATGACATGGTGCTAAAAGAAATGAAGACAAAAATAGATAAACTCAATACCAGCATGTGACATTCCAATATAAAAGAAAACACAGCATATGTGTTATAGATGTGCTTTTCTTAATAATTGCATCATTGGACAGCCTATATACACTATATTCCTAAGTATCACAGTGCAATTTTTGATGATCTTACAGTATAAGACTGCTGAAGTCCATAGAACTATTAATTCAGATCCTATCTGTACTTTATGGTCGTCTGTGGACTAGATTGGTTGTTCAGTTTAGGGAATGAGAAAGCAAACAAAGAATTCAAGACAGCACAGACAGAAGGCTGTCCTAATTTTATGTTGTCTTTCCTGAGCATTTAAATATGTGAATGTCTTCTTAATGACATGAGCCATCTGGAATGAAGAAAGTGATCAACAATATTCCTATTCAAAATGGTAAGCAAGCATTGCTATATGGCAGCGCCTTTGAAATTGCATACTGAGTAGGTACTACGTTAGAATTTTTCCGTTCTTCACTACTGTTTTTTAAAAATGTTTTGTATATTATGAATATGGGTAGAATGAAGGAAATTTGGACTTACTATTTAGTATACTATACAGTATATACCACTTATCTATTGGCGTTTGTTATTTTATTTCACTGCCTGTTGCCTCATTGGATAGTACAATGCACATCAGTATCTCAGAAATGGCAAGTCATAATTACCAAATACTATGAATTCTGAGAGTGCTCTTTGTCTTATGTATGTCACATACTTTAAAGTAGGGATGTATTTGATTTCAAATACAGCTCGATTTCACTTCTGCTAATTGTCCAGACAAGTACAGGTTATTTTCTTCCTGCAGATGCAGACTCTACCTGCAAGTTGTTTAGCTGACACAGATACAGTCACATTTTGGTGCATCATGGCCCATAGATGACAATAAAAATGACTGACATGTACTAAATGCCACACTTGATTTCATGGGGTCTTTTACCGCAATGTCAAATTCAGCCATTGCAACTGAGTTGTATAAATGACTGCTTTGTGCTGTACTGACATTCATTTGCTTTTTGACTGCCATAAATTGTTTTATTGAAGAGCCTCATTAACTGGAATGTAACATGCTAATCAATAATAAGTTTACTAGTGTGATGCATTTGTAATACAGAAATGCTTTCATTGATTTTTTCATCATTTTGTATGGCATGCTGAAGAAGTTAGAAATAAAACGTTATTCTCTTTTCTGAGTATTTATTTATTTATTTATTTATTTTTTTTATACGACTGGGTTTGGCTGCAAACCCTAATACTCCAGTGGCCTCCAGTGGTGGTCTCTTGTACAGCATTGGACGTATATTGCCTCATCTGTGGTCGCCTTGCAACGTCTGTGAAACTAATAATGGATTCTGTTTGAAAATGAAAAGGTAACAGCCAAGTCATGTGCAGCAAAATCATCTAGCCACCAACAACACGGCTAGTTTATGTTAAACATTATGGATTAGAAGTCAAAACCCAACGACAAAAGCAAGATTGCTGCAATGGTCAATAAATCTAGTACATGGGTAGAATCATTATTCTACATGGAGGACATAACTGGATCAACATGAAACGAAAAGGAGGCAATATCATTTCAATCAAACAGACTCGCAGACCTCAGAGGTTCACCTAAGAGGTTCATGGCTGGAAAAAAGAACTTCAATTGTTGCGGTGTAACCTTTAAAAAATTAATGTGTTATTTGTTGATAGTCTGAAATGTCAAAAGATGAAAGTGACGTGAAAGGACAGAGGGACGTCCAAAGCCAGATCGTATCTTATAAAATGAATAGATTGCAATTATATTCTTTGTTCTCCAACAGAGCAAGAGCAAAACAAAGACTGAACATTTCAAAGGGAATAAAAATTGATTATTAATGCAACGCAATTGCCGCAGAACATCAGAAGACGGATGGAGAGGGAGAGCAAAAGGGCAGAAAGACTGCAGGTGTTGTTTTAGTCCCTCCAGATGTTGGAAATGGCAATATCTGAAAAGCCTACTGAAATTACCTGACCTCCAGTTCATGGCCTCATGGAAAGCCGTGTCTGCTTCATCCAAGCTGGAACTGAGAAATCAATGGCGAGACCTCTGAATGAAGGTAAGAAGTAAAAAAAAAATACATCCGCTCGCAACATTTCACTTCTCATCCATTTTTTCATACCAACTCTCAAATTACGGGAATATATTCTTAAGATTTTTGATTTACAACAATGCAGCACATGTAGCTCAATTTCATCTGGCAATAAAGCTGTTGATGTGATTTTGTTGGACATTACAGAAAAGTAATCTAAGTTTCTGTCGATATCACTCAGACCATCAAATTACTTTGCATACTGATTGCAGAGCTCAAATAAGAATTCAATATAAACACGACAGCCTGGCCTCCATCCAGTAAAACTTCCAGCAGACCTTGCAATGACTTACAGTGAAAGACTGAACACGGCTCTAAAGAACATGGCTTTACATTTTGATGTGTTTGCATAATTGTGTGTTTACAGCAGATGGTGCTGTTGCGCTTCTAGTTGTTTTATATTTAGTTAAAGTCTAAAAATAATTTCAAACGGCCAGTTCTCTATATCCCTGCTATGAACAATAAATGTCAACTTACATCAACTAGGTCAAGGGCATGTAATTGAGATAATTCTTCTGCATAATTATTAGGACAGGCTGATGAAATACAAAGAAATTGGATATACTGTATATCTAAAAAAATCCACACCCTGCTTCTCATTATGACAAATCATGCTTTGTGATTTGCAAAAAAAAAACGTGAGTCAAAGCATAGATGCCTTAGAGTTGCACCTTGGCGCCCATAATTTACTGTCAGCCAGAAATTCTTCAGCTATTTTAAAGTCCCTGAACGTATTGAGAAAGAGCACCTTAGATGCTTTGCATTCAAGGAATTGTTCATAAAAAAAAAATAAAAAAAATCCTGTCATCATATACTTACATTCATGTCATTCAAAACCTGACTGTGGCTATTTTTTCATGAAGCACAAAATTGTGGGAATGATCATTATACAGCTCTTGATTTACAAGGACAATAACATGTCAAGGGAATGGCAAGCTCCAGCAAAAATATACTATATCTAATAAATCAATGTGAAAACTGGCCCATCTTTCTTGCAAAAACAATTGTTGTGGATTAAGAATCGAGCACACATCATGCAGTGTTTGTCTTTTTTATGTTATTATTTTTCCACTTTTTTGTTGTTCATTTAGGCCTTTTGGCCAGTCATTTTTCCCTTGCCACTGTCAACTTCTGTCTTGCTTAGTACAGGTCTCTTAACTTTTAGAAATGTATTAATATTATATGATATCATAGTTCAAAACATCATGCAAACATCATGTTAAAAGGTTTGTTAATGGTTTAAATCTTGAAACTATTTTTAAACTGTTTTAGTAAAGTTTCTCAATGTTTGTTTGAACCCTTTTTCATGAGTGGATTTTACCATTTTCATTCTTTGACTCTTTGATTCTTTGAATCTGTATTGTCACTTTCTGAATAAAGGTGACTTTTTTTGTGTCGAGCACACATCATGCAGTGTTTGTCTTTTTTATGTTATTATTTTTCCACTTTTTTGTTGTTCATTTAGGCCTTTTGGCCAGGCATTTTTCCCTTGCCACTGTCAACTTCTGTCTTGCTTAGTACAGGTCTCTTAACTTTTAGAAATGTATTAATATCATATGATATCATAGTTCAAAACGTAATTATTTACTAATTACACTATTAAAATACCTTTGTTAATAAAAATAAAGAAGATAATCAAGTTAAAAAACATTTTTTAAAACCACAAAATGTTTCAAAGAAATGACACCATATTTCATATTTCACCATACATAACACGTTGTCAGACAAATGTAACCTTCTTTAGTTGAAAAACTAAATTATTACTGAAAATCTCTCTTTGTCTCTCTCTCTCTCTCTCTCTCTCTCTCTCTCTCTCTCTATATATATATATATAAATATATATATATTGTCATGAATTGGTTTCACGCTCAATATTTACTAAACCCATGTGCAATTGTCATAATTTACCCTTCTTTATTTAAAATTTTTTTATTATTCTGCAAAATATATTTACATTACAGAAAAGCAATTACTTCTCTTCTCTGAATTGATTTATATACGATTGAATTTATGCACATAATTCATAGCAAATACTGTAACTGTATAATTAATTATTTAAAATAATTAATTATTTAAAATAAAAGGAAACCCCTACTTTACATTTTTAGCAGATAAGTAAGTTAATTACTGCTACTAATTAGTTTGTAACTAATTTGAACAAACACTGACTGGGTTGACTGACAGCATCAGATGAGAAATATACTTGAACTGAATCAGGGGAAGATTTAACTAATAAGCGAGGCAAGCGGCTGCTTAGGGCCCCAGGAAATCTGGGGGCCCCCAATAAATATCCAGAAGTATAAATTATACCTATAAACTATATAAAACATCAACATAAATATTATTTAATATACAATTGAATATAGTATTAATATAATAATTTAATGTTATGTAATAATAATAATAATAATAATAATTATTATTATTATAATATTACAAGATAAAATATATATCATGAAGCAGTCCAGCAGTAAAATTTATAAAAAAATATTTATTATTTTTAGTTGTAAATTATGTATTTTAACAAAGCGAATCATTTAAAATGTAGATATTGCTTTAATTTAAAATGTCGAAAAAAAAAAGATTGAGTCATATAAAAAGCAGCATTATAAATAAAAATTAAATAAAAGTAGAAAGGGTGCATTTCAGGACTTGGGCCCTATGGCTGGAATTGCTTAGGGCCCCAAAATCACTAAATCCATCCCTGAACTGAATTAAGATCAAGATACTATACTGTCTTCTGCAGATCTGCATCAAACTGAATCACATCCTGCCACGCTGACACTGGATGAAGACACTGCTGCATTTAATAAAACTGCTTACAGATTACTTGAACTTGTTATATTGGAAGTGTGTTTGGAAGATGATAGAACATTGTAGCAGTATGGTAAATCATGATTTAAATGTGCTAGGAGTGTGCAAAAAACAGAGCAGTTTGCTAAATCATGTAAGGTATGTGTTAAAATCATGCTAAAACATGCTAGCATTGTGTTAAACATTAACAGAAATGGTAAAGGGACAGTGACAATTTCCTCACAATTTCCTTACATTCAAGTGGTTCAGCTTTTATGAATTTTTATCTTCTACTGTAGAATGTTAAGGAAAAACAGTCATTGACTTCCATAGCATTTTATTTTCTTACTATAGATGCCAATAAATGCTTTCACCCCAACATTCTTCAGTATATATTCATTTGTAATCAACAGAAGATAGGTCTGGAACAAGTGGAGGATGAGTAGACAATGACAGAATTCTCAGTTTTGAGTAAGCTGTGCCTTTAACAATATGTTCAAACGTTATAGCAATGTCTGCAGAAAATATGTAAAAACATGCTACAATCCTGTACATATGTACTAGACATTTTAGAACCACATGCAAACATTATGTTAAAAGGTTTGTTAATGGGTTAAATCATGAAACTACTTTTAAACTGTTTTAATAAAGTTTCTCAATGTTTGTTTGAACCCTTTTTCATTAGTGGATTTTACCATTTTCATTCTTTGACTCTTTGATTCTTTGAATCTGTATTGTCACTTTCTGAATAAAGGTGACTTTTTTGTGTGGCTTATAAAGAATTTTGGGAAAAACTTCTGAAGAACACATAGTCCTGAGAAGATGACAAGAAAACAGTTTATCACCATAAGGCCGCAGCACAGCACAAACTTAAAACAACATCCAAAAAAACAAAAAAAACAAAACAACAGTTCATCCAATAATTTATACACCCTTAAGTCATTCCAAATCTGTGAGATTTGTCATGCTGTTGAATTGAACAGTGACTGGAGATTTAAATTTTAAAGTGCTTTCAGTTTTGTTTTCATTGAAATCAGTTTTTTTCCTGTTTGCCTTTTGGTTTCTAAACGTGTTTTATCATAGTTACTTATGTTTTGAAGAGTACAATATTGAAATGTTAGCAATGCCAGCAGAAACATGCTACTGTAGCATCTTGCTAAATTATACTAGACATTTTTGAAAGTTAAAATGTTAGTTGACTTGCTAAATGATACATATAACAAATATCTACTTTCTAACTGTTTTAAACCAGTTTCAATTATAAAGTTTGTTTTGAACTTTTTTTTTCATCAGTGGATATTACTCTTTTCCTACTTTGACACAATCTATATTGCTCTATATAAATAGAGGTGAATTTTTCATGACTTCAGAACTTCTGAAGAACATACAGTCTTGAAAAGATGAATATTCTAGGGTTATGAATCAGACCTTTATGGTATGCAAGCATATATTACTCCTACAACAAATATTACAACTGTTCAACAACAAAAATAACAAAGGTTATTTATATGCTGGAATGTCAAGGCAAATAGAAAATTCCAATAAAGCAACATTGCAATGTATTTGATTTTCTATAGAATGTAGGTCTACATATTGAAAAAAGTTAGTAATTGCTGTCAAAAATGTCAAAAGTGATAAGACAAGTGAGGAAAGAAGCACTGCTGTGCCAAAGCCACCTCATTTGAAAATGTCTTAATTGCTATTCATGCGTTCTCAAAGGTATTTTCTGCCGTGCCAGAAAATGACACACAGCATAAGAGGCAAACGTGATGTTCGTCAGATGTTTTGAGCCTGAAATGGGAGGTAGAGACTTTGTCTCAGAGGCTGAAATGATGAACTGATTGTCATTGGTTTTAACGAGATGTGACGGGAGGAATGTGCAGATCAACAAGCTTTAGAGAAGAAGAATTGAACCCATCCATCGCTTGCTTGTACAGGCTTTGTGGTGTCTTTGAAATTATGCACGGTAGGCCTGTCCACTGACTTCAGATGATATAGACTCTGTCTTCCATTGTCAAAATTTACATTTTCCTTCTTCTCCCTCAAAGGCAGTCTTCTGATGTCAGGTAGACTGCTGCCAACTCGCCTGAGAGCCCAGATTCAACATTTGTGGATTTTTCACCGGAATGAATGCAATTAGACTGCTTTGTGGGTGTAAACTGTCCCTAAGCATAAACGACGACACAGTGCAATCTATCATTTTAATGGGCTTCAACTTCCAAGGGAGACATTCTGTAATTCAGCGACTACATACTCTGAGTCACTATTAAAAACACAAGAGGACTCAACCTCCACAAATATGAATGCCAATTTCCTAGACAAGCTCGTAACTGAACTTTTAACAGAGATGTGAGTGACAAGTGTTTCAAAATTACCCAAAAGAAACCTTGTGTATGAATCGCGGTGGACTTTATTTTGCAATGCATTTCTAATCGTCTGTTACATCTGAACCAGTGAAGACACAACTAATCACACTTCAGCGAGGAGTGCATGAAGCAAAAATACATCAACACTGACAAAATGTCTCCATCTAGGCTGAACTGAAACACCGATCGCCTTTAAATATCCTCTCAGTAGCTGAAAAACTCAGAAAAAGTCATCGGCAAAACTCAGGAGCGAAGATTGGGAAACATAACACAAACATAAGGCCAAGTTTAGCACCCCAAACACTTCTAACAACTTTAGCAACATTAGTAAATAACAGGCTGCAATTACATCAGAAATGCTCCCCGGGCTGTGTCATGATTATTAATTAAACACCCTTCTAGATTCATCTTTGTCTGCTGTCTGACTCCAGATTTAGGAACAGTGACAAGCTGAGCGCAAATACAATATGTCTCACATTTTCTGAGCTAACAAAAATATAAATAGATTGAAAAAGAGACAAGAAAACAAATTATCACCATAAGGTCGGAGCACAAACCCAGATAGCAATTTAATCAAACTTCCCCTTAAAGGAACAATTCACCCAAACATTCTGCCATCATTTATGCACCCTTAAGTCATTCAGAATCCGTACAATTTTTCATGCAGTTGAAATAAATAGAGACTGTAGATTCATGTTTTAAAGCACTTAAAGTTTTGTTTTCATTGAAAAAAGTAGCACTTTTTTGCCTTTTGTTTCATTGGTTGTTTCACTCACCTTAAGTAATCAGTTGGGCCAGACAGAATCTGCGGACATTTTTTGTTATTTTTGTGGAGAATTTTGTAAAAAAATCTGCGGATTATTGCAGAATGAGTTAACTTAACTTAATATTTTAAAGAAAAAAAAATTCACAATGTAAATTCACTTAGATCCACTTATTTGGTAAGCAAAGCAAGTCATCTCTTATATAATATTTCTACTGAAAGACATCAACTGAATCATTTGAACATTTTAATATTACTATTATTATATCACAATAATATTAGTGAAATGAATTTAAAAACTGAATAAATATAAATTTATTCACATTTACGCAAGTAAATACAGAGACTCAATGATGGGCTAAAAATATGCAGAAATCTGCTGAATTTCTAATTTTCTGTAGCTTCTGAGAATCCAAAAAGAGCCACATATTGATAAATAATGTTATGATAGCTGTTTTAGCATTAGGTTTTGATTGAATTGTCTCTTGTTACAGTTATGAAATATGAAAACATGCAGAAAATGTTCATCAGCCAATGACATGACCACATTGAAATGGTCTATAGGCCACAAAAGTTCCCAGTGTCAGGGTACCCCCAAAAATGATTAACCTGGCTACTTCCAGTTTAGAGTGAGAGGTACTGTTGGAGATCTGAGAGGAGAGCTTTTATACATTTTTTTTAATCTAAAATATACAAATGACATGGAACTGTGTGACCAGGAAATAAAAATAAAGAAAAGAAAACAGAAGAAAAACTCCCCTTTTAATTTTCCGACAACATTGTTGTCACTAAACAGGTAGCAGCCAGGTTTGTCACTTTTTGAGGTCCCTCGACCCATTCCATTGTGGTCTGCACTATTTGTAGTACATTTCTGCATTCACGTGTGTTGTGAGAGTTTGCGTGCACATGTTTTATCAAACTGATGAAGATGTTTAATTAGATTCATTACAAATGTATGTGTTTTACATGTGTAACCCATCTCTGGGAAACATCCACACACACTCACTCACACTCATTGGACAATTTAGCTTACCCAATTCACCTGAACCACATGTCTTTGGACTGTGGGGGAAACCGGAGCACCCAGAGGTAACCCACGCGAATGCAGGGAGAACATGCAAACTCCACACAGAAACGCCAACTGACCCAGCCGATGCTCGAATCAGCGACCTTCTTGCTGTGAGGCGACAGCACTACCTACTGCCCCACTGCGTTGCCCCATGATACAATTCATAAGCTATATTGCAAATGTCCTATTTGATGACATTTACTTATTTATTTTTAGATTAAAGGGAACTGGGAGAGATTCTGGAAGCTGTCCTTTGTCAAATGCTAGCAATATATTTTTTATAATTCTCTGAAACATAATTAAAATAAATTGTAAGCACTTCACTCTTTGTGTTGTGTCTTTTGGAAGCCCAAATACAAAAAAACAGAACAAGCTCTGTGGAAATAGCAGTGTTTGGATGGCATTTTAGCTTTCTCTGCTATAACATTACATCACCTCTGGCCACAACCCGTCGCTGTGCGGGGTGTTTACGTGGAGTGTATGCACATAACCTGAAGTGTTTGTGATCTCACTAACCTGGATGTATTTTTTTGTAGTCCCCAAACTTTATTCGCTGTAGGCTTTGCTAAGCTAACTCTATAAAAGCTAATGTTTCCCTTTGCATTGAATTTTGAGTCTATTACATTCAGAGATGTTGTTTATGTTCACACAGCTAAATTACACGTCAACTAAAGTTTAAAATGTGATATTGTAGTGGACCACCCCTTTAAATTGTTATTCGCTGGTAATCTTCCCTTTGAGTGACTCTGTGACTTTAAGTCTAAAATTATTTTGAATCAGATGCAGTCACAATCCCATATCCCAAGGACTCTCATAAATGTGTAAAGGAGAGCTTTGAGCAGATGTATGTCAATATTTTCAATGCAAAACAACTTCAATGCAGTGTTATTACATGGCTTTAGGAGACTTTAAATATACTGTAGCCTATGAATCATGTACTATATTTATGGAGGCTTTATAATGTGTTTGCATCCTTTCTGAAGCTTGAAAAACCTCCATTTATTGTAACTGCATGACAAATATGACGATACATAAATACAGTAAATTCTCCCAAATGTACTTGCTCCAAGAAAGAAGTCAAATTCGCAACAACATAAAAATAAGCAGTGAAAGCATTCTTATTTTGGGCTGGACAGTCCTCTAAAGCATAGGGCTATAAATCCATGAATATTAAAATAAATATATTACTGAATCCGTTGATAGATCAACACATAAAACACCCTGAGCGTCTCTTTTGCTCTGCACAGCTGTAAAAAGTAGAGAGAGCTTAATCACCACCAGTTTAGGCGAAAAGTAGGCATTCTACCGAGACCTCATTGTTAGCTGCTTTTGTTGGTGAAGATGAACTACCCATGACAATTAAAGTTCCAGGCCATTACTTTGCTGAATAAATGGTTACCCGCAATGCTTAACTGTTCTGAAAAGACCTCAGGCTGAGTTTGTCTAGTTCCTTGTCAATTCCCAGAGATATTTCGTTATTCTATGTGTGGAAACAGCCCAAATAACAGGCCATCATCCTGTTAAACAAGGCACCAAAACAGCTCTGTATGCAGAAAGATCATTATTACTCTTATCTAACATAGTTTAACAATAAATCATATCAAACCAAAAGACCACACCGCTTTATTATCCCCTAGGAATTGTGGTACAATCTGCTCCGACAGAATCAGACCTAACCTTATAAGTACTGTACACCTGCACATTCAGATGCAAAGCAGGTCACTTACAGTTATTCACATCGGCCACTGTCCCAAAATATTCAGAGGATAATCACAGAAACCAGGGCAGAGGTGGCAGTGCTTAACCTTTGGGTCAGAGTCTATAGCTGCCAGCCAGGGGATGCAAGTACTGCAGCATAGCGAGCTAATTTAATCACTTTTGGATCGTTTTGTAGGTGGAATCACTGTGGGAAACTGCTTCACACCGTGCAAAGCCCAAAGCTTGAACGCACCGCCAGAAGGTCTGCTCACGGCAGCACATACTGCACCTGCCTGATCCAGGTTCAGAGTCTGGATTTGAGCCTATCGCTGTTAACTACTTCAAAAGATTAATTTGATCTTACCTCGCATTTCGCAAAGGCGCTATGGTGCTTTGCATAAGTTGATATACTGTAGTTTAGCCTTCAGCTTCAAAATTTGAGAAGACAGATTCTCTTTAAATTCAGCCTCGAAGCATCTTTCCCCACCCTCATTTTTAATGTGTTTAACAAGCTTTACATCATTTGGGGAACAGAGTCATTGTGTAGACTTTTAAAGCTGGAAATTATAAACTTTTGATGAGTCTGTGCATTCTATTAATTGGGTTTCCACTATACAGATTCGGTACATTATAAAATATGTAATTAATTTAAAAATCTATCCACTTTTACATTACTAATGTTTGGCAAATCCTAACAGTCTACTGTCTGCAATTCTGAACAGATATTAAAGAGGTGGTCCACAGTGTATTTTAAAGGCTTGGTTGTGTTTATAAGATGTGTGCTCATCATGTAAAATTACGTAATTTTTTCATGTGTCTTACTTTGATCATAATCAAATCAGCTAAAATGAAAACGTTGTCACATTTCCTAGTTCCTCTGAAAGGCCTGCCCTTAAGAGGCTCTGATTGGTCAGCTAACATAATATGCAGTGATTCGCAGAACAGCTCCAAATCACCACGTCACTCCCCTACAAGCACGCGCTTTTGCGCCGTGTAAACAGTAGCTGAATCTGACAGAAAATGAAGAGGACACAGCTGAACCTCATGTCTGCTCTCTAAAATAAAATCTGACAAGTGTCTTTCACATATATTCGAAATAAGCATGTGTAACTAATATAAAACATTCACATATCTTTTGTAAGTTTTGTAAGCATTTCTTGTTGTTTACATCAGTCCTCACTACAATATACCACTAACGCTAGAAACTGTGCATGTAGTTGGTCAATGTCTCCCTTTGCATTGAACTTTGAGCGTCTTGCATTCAGAGATGTTGTTTATGTTCACACAGCTACAGTACACTTCAACTAAAGTTTAAAATAAAATATTATAGTGGACCACCCCCTTAAAATACATTTGCAGATATATTATTTGCAGATATGTTTGTCGCAGACAAAAGTGAGGACGGGGCAGGGAAGAGAGGGGTGTTGGGGGTGGATGGGGGTGTTGTGGATGCCGCACTTACTATTCTGCCGCCCTAGGCAGCTGCCTAGGTTGCCTCTATGGATGCGCAAGCCCTGGATATAAGTAAACTGGGTAAACAAAATTGGCCAAAGTGTATGAGTGTTTGGGTGTTTCCTAGTACTGTGTTGCGGCTGGAAGGGCATCCACTGCGTACAACATATGTCTGAATAGTAAAGATGAAGAAAAATGAATGAATAAATATATACAGCTGCAGGTCATATAATTAGAATACTTTCAAAAAGTTCAAAAAAACTTTCAAAAGATTTTTTTCACTAATTCCATTCAAGAAGTGAAACTTGTATAATGATTACATTCATTCCACATGTACTGATACATTTCAAGTGTTTATTTCTTTTGATTTGGATGATTTGGATGACAACTAATGAAAACCCTAAATTCAGTATCTCAGAAAATTAGAATATTGTGAAAAGGTTCAGTATTGAAGACACTTGGTGCCACACTCTAATCAGCAAATTAACTCAAAACACCTGCAAAGGCCTTTATGTGATCTCTGTCTATTTCTTTTGGCTACACAATCATATGGAAGATGGCTGATTTGATAGTTGTCTAAAAGACGACCATTGACACCTTGCACAAGGAGAGCAAGACACAAAAGGTCATTGCAAAAGAGTCTGGCTTTTCACAAAGTTCTGTGTCCAAGCACATTAATATAGAGGCGAATGGAAGGAAAATATGTGGTAGAAAAAAAGTGTACAAGCAATAGGGATAATCTATAATCTCACCCTGGAGAGAATTGTAAAAAAAAACCCCATTCAATAATGTGGGGGAGATCCACAAAGAGTGGACTGCAGCTTGAGTCAGTGCTTCAAAAACCACTACACACAGACATATGCAAAACATGGCTTTCAGCAGTAGCATTCCTTGTGTCAAGCCACTCTTGAACAACATACTGCATCAGAAGCATCTCGTCTGGGCTGCTATTGCTCAAAAGTGGCACAGTCTACAGTAATTCACAATGATGACACAACGTTTCACTGATAGTAATCACTTAATGTTGGATCAGGTAAATATGTTATCAGAAATCAAAATATATGAAGATATTGGAAAAAAATCTTTCAGAATATGTTTGAAATCTTGATCGAGATTCTAAGTGTACTATGAGCCCTTCTGATCGAGCCCTTCCAAGTTCCAAAAGTAATAAAAAATCTGTAATTATTTTTTTGTAACTGTTATTAAGATATCAGGATAGGTTTTCAGTGATTGCAGCGTTTAGACATCTGTCCATGTTAGATATAATGTAGGTCTGAGATATTAAACTCAAATTTGTAATAATGATATCTGAAACAATCATGCATTTACATTTCATTTAGAATTTTATTTTATATACTATTATTGAGGTCTCAGACATACTGTACAGACACTGTTCAGTTTCACCAGAACACGAGATTCAAGTGTCTATAGAATTGAAATTTCTGTACTTTGAGTGTAAAAGAAAATTCTGATTTAATGAAAACAGACCACAAGTCTTTTATTTTGTATGTCCTGGCTCAGTATTCAGAAAGCAAACTGTTTTCTTGACTGAATGTTCAAACAGCACACATGCGCGTCCTTGAAAGTTAGCTTCCCCACCACGGTTCACACATGACCTTCAAACAGTACAACATCTCACTACTCGAGTCTCCATCGACCTTAACCCATTCATCGCCCTTGGCAAAACACAAACATGTACACACATTAATCTTTTGCCCCACACAAAATAGAATTTTTTCTTAGTCCTTTGACTTAGTCTGAGACAAACTCTTTGAATGTGCAAAAAGACTGCAGAACCTCCAATAAAGGCAACCAATCGTTCCTGGATTATATTCAGACAGGCTCCTGAAAAAGGTGAATGTAGGCAAAGTGAAGGAGTTCTGGTATTAAAAGCCTGATGAAGGAATGATTATTACAGACTCAATGGCACTTGCCTCTGACCTTCTTTTGTTATTACAGTCCTGGGGTTTGACTTCAGAGAGCCCCACACAGCAGTTCATGTCTAGACAATCAATCACGGGTCTCTTAATGAAATTAGTCAGTTTTCTTTTATCACAACATTGCAATTATGTGGACATAGAGGTGAATTTTAAATAATTTCTGTAATTTGCTTTGAGTGGATGGTGCAATTCTTGTCCCCGGGCATTTTGCTAACCTCTAATACGAAATATTCTACGACTTTCTCCCCAATTCAATAGTAATATTTTAAACCAGACATCATTATTATTCATTCATAATTGTAATATAATAAATTTGTCCTTGTTACCCTCAAATTCACATTGTTAGAAAAATTCCTAAGAAATACCCGAGACTGTGTGCAACAAACCTTTTAAACTAAGATAACTCCTAACTGTAATTTATTTATGATAATTATTTCTTTTAAATGTACAATGGCAAGTAATTCAGGCCTAGATCTTAATTAAATTAGAGTATTAAATGAGCTTTAAAAAAGCTTTACTAATATGAATCTTGCAACTGACGTATTTTATTCAAAATTTGTCACTGTCACAAATTATTTTTGATAAGACAGATCAAACATGCATTTTAGTCTAAGAAATTTGTGGTGTTACTTAGTTTGACAATCTGAAACACCAAGTCTTGCTGTACAATACATATCTAATCTATATAATTAATATATATATATATATATATATATATATATATATATATATATATATATATATATATATATATATATATAAATATATATATATATATACATATTAAGACAATATCAAAATTAATATCAAAGCAAACTGTCAATCCTTTAGGAACAACACACAACAACTCATTTCAATGTCAAAGTTAAAAAAACACACCACGACAAATTTCTCAACGTCTGCTGTGTCTTTTATACCTGTCATTCAAATTACAACATAAAGACGTTCATAGTAGAGAGCTCTAAATGTGCTGCACAACAGGGATGACCCTTAACTTGCTTCTAAGTCCATTCAGTTTGAGTGAAGTTGAAGAAATTTGCACTTCCTATATAATAGGAAAGTTTTACTCAAGGGCCTCTATAACTTGGTGGACTGCATGGTATATAATTGACAGAAAATTATGCTCAGAATAAAAGAGAAAGCATTAGAAGATGCAATTAAACTCAGTGAGAGTTAATAGGTATGATGCCGTGAAGAGGGACAAATTGAAAGGCATGCTGTGTCTGCCAATGAGGGATTTCTTGCCAATGCCTTTGAGCTTTTCAGTCACAGTCCTGTCACAGGGAGTTGAGCAAGAGCAACCAGCATCCTCTGTGACAGAAAGCTACTTTCATTGTGATTCAAGCTCTAAAACTCTCCCAAAACATGCCCTTCACAGTGTTTTCAGGGGAAACAAGCACCTGGATCAGGCCTTGCCACTTGGAGGAGGGGCTACATAAAAGCTAAATCTTCAGCGTGGCATGTTTAGCTCTGATAATCTGCCGCAGTGCACACAAGAAACACCACAGCATAACTAGGCATCACCAGGACACGCCACCTGCTGGAATATCAGAAGGCTTTATTCTTGTAGACTTTTAAAAATCAATGTTCTTTATTGGCATATGCGGTTTCATGAATAACTTTGAACATCTTAAAAGGGAAACTGAGTGCACTAGTTCAATACGTCATA
This sequence comes from Danio aesculapii, assembly GCF_903798145.1. Taxonomy (NCBI): domain Eukaryota; kingdom Metazoa; phylum Chordata; class Actinopteri; order Cypriniformes; family Danionidae; genus Danio; species Danio aesculapii. The sequence goes on from NC_079448.1 coordinate 28,848,583, forward strand.
TTGTTCTCTCTTCTCTGACATTTCCAGTATATAGAAGGTATAGTGTAGGTAAGTTTAAAAATGATACACACAGTTTTATATGCTCAGTCACAATTGCCTCTAGAAGCAAAACCAAGGTTTTGACCATATTTGTAATGGTTGTTAATATTAATGAGCTATGTATGTATGTATATATATATATGTGTGTGAGTGTGTGTGTGTGTGTGTGTGTGTGTGTGTATATATACACACACACACACACACACACACAGTCGAAGTCAGAATTATTAGATGTTTTTCAAGACAGCTTAAAGTGACATTTAAATGCTTAACTAGGTATATTAGGTTAACTAGGCAGGTTAGGGTAATAAGCCAAGTTATTGTATAACGATGGTTTGTTCTGTAGACTATCAAAAGAATAAAGCTTAAAGACGATAATAATTTTGACATTAAAATGGTTTTAAAAAATAAACAACTGCTTTTATTCTAGCCAAAATAAAACAAATAACACTTTTTCCAGAAGAAAAAATATTATCAGACATACTGTGAAAATTTTCTTGCTCTGTGAAACATAATTTGGGAATTATTTAAAAACGAAAAAAAAAAATAAATAATAATAATAATTAAAGGGGCTAATATATATATTAGGGGTGATACGGTTCACGGATCGTGGATCACAACACATAGTTCGGAGCGAGATCACCTCCCGCAGAGAGATCGCCTCCCACGATCAAACAAATAAGACTTTCTCCAGAAAAAAAAATCATCAGACATACTGTGAAAATTTCCTTGCTCTGTTAAACATCATTTGGGAAATATTTAAAAATTAAATGGAAATTCAAATGGGGGCTAATAATTCTGACTTCAACTGTATATATATATGTATATATATATATATATATATATATATATATATATATATATATATATATATACACAGTTTTAAGAAGGTTTATATTTAGGGAGTGTGGAACCTTGGCATTTGTACAGAAATACTAAAACATATTTGGGGAACACACTGGTGTGAACATTTTCCCATTTAGAAACTTTTGAGATTGTTGGTGTAAATCAGAAATCCACCTGGCCAATGTCGCTCTTCTGTTCCGGTTAGAAATCATCCCTGTTGACACAGCCAACTCATGTCATTAATATCATATTCAAAGGCATCACAGCAATTTGAGTCACGTCAGTGCCAAGAATGTCCTCCAGAAGCGTGCATAAATTACTTTCAATGGCTTGCACTGGGTTGGTAGGCAAGTGATCCATCTGCGCTCGTAACAGCTGAGGCTCACTGCAATGACAAATCGGAGGGCAAGGCTTTCTTCCAGCATGCTCCCATAAGCTTAATAATGTGCCATGTGGAGAATGATGTAACATAAAGACACAGCAAGATGTGCTGCGGCTCAGAAAGATGGACTCAAAGGAGCTGATTACTGTGGATCATCTTGAATGCAACAAGCACCCGAATCTCCAGCGAGACTCAAAATAGTGTTTGACGATGGTCACAGAAACAAGAGAGGGTTTAAAACACTCACAACTGCACTGAGTGTGATCATTACAGCAGCTCCATAAGGCAAACCAATGGCAAGAAAGTTTTTCATTGTTGTTGTTGTTTGTGGTGATGTCGCTTTCATTTGAATTGTTAGGGCTATCATATCATATAGCTTTATTTAAGAATAAGCCATGCTGTAAATCCATAAAAATAGGTACATTCTATGCGTCGTGTGTTAATTAAGAGAAGATTGTCATCTTAATTTACATAACATCAAGACAGATCTGCTCTCTTTTGTCACCTTCTTTCTGTGGGCTCACTGATTGGATATTGGCCTTCCACAAGATGGCAACATTGACTCATCCTGCAGCTTTTTATAGTGCGCTAGTCTCTTAGGCAGCTGACGAACCTGAGTTTATGCTGCTATTCCACCTGCTGTGAGAGCAGGAAGAAAAAGCGCTTGGTTGTTCTTTTCCATGTGTCCTTTTCACTTCAGGCTGCCAATATTTGCTAAGTTATTCTGATTCCATTACAGAAGAAAAACATTACTTCAGTAGGATGTTGTGAGATATAAGTTTATCGCACAATGTGACCACTTGAATCTCTAGAGTACCCCGATAACTAAATTGTCAGGCATAAAGATCTGAAATGAAATCAGTTGTAAATTTCTTCCCTGCATTCTACCTCAATCAATATTGAGGGAGGAGAAAAAAAAAGTGCTTTGAAAAATTGGAGGACAGAATTAAACATGAATATTGCATGGCTGAACTACGTAGGCTTCCCATAAATCATAAAACAGTTCTGTGCTGAAAAAGAATTCCTTCTGTTTTCTTTTTAACACTTGTAGTTCCACATCAGAGTTTACTTCACAGGATTAAAAACTGCTGGTAAGGATTAGGTCTGGCTAAATTTAATATTTATTAATTTCGCAATTTGCTTTTAATTCTGCTTCAGTAGTTTTCAAAAGTGCAGGGTTAATAATTAATCAATTTAGGCTGGTACCTCTTCTTAAAAAATATTGATCAACGAAAACTCCTTGAAGTCGGCCTGAGGCGAACTTTAACAGCATGTGGATCTACCAGTGGTAGGGACATTTAACATAGATGAACATCTAAATTATTCAAACAAAAATGAATTAAAGAAATACATTTATACAATCCTTGAAGCCACAGGATGAAAGATCTTTAATGGACAGCGCCAAACATTTCATATTTACAGAGCACACTTTATGTTTCAAACGTCAGGCAATGTGGTCATATCATTGGCCCATGAACATTTCCTGCTTGTTATCAAACTGTAACAAGAGACAATTCAATCCAAACTTAATGTTAAAACAGCTATCGTAACATTATCTATCAATTTGTGACTCTTTTTGGATTCTTGGACACTATATATATTTAAAAAAATGTAAAACAGAAAATACATTGGGACCATTGTTTTTTTTATTTTTTTTTACCTCCCCTTAAAAGAGTCCTTAAACATACCTTGTGTGTTGCACTAATATTTTAGTAATATTTTAGACACAAAACAATCATACACAGAGCTCCCATTATAAAGCTTAACAAAGGTTGTTTGGGGGTAGTATTCCCTCTGTTTGATAAAAGATGTGCTACCTTGTGCTTTGGACATCGCAGAGGAGGTTTTAGATAAAAAAGGCTTTTAGCCACACTAGTGAATAGAGACTAGAGCTCTAGAGGGCTTTGAGGAATGATGCTGTACTATCACAGCATTAAAATGTAAAGGCTTCATATACTGTAGCTGCATCTATTTATAATGTTGTAAGTAAACAGAAAAAGTATAACATGACCATGGTTGGCATTAGAAAAAACTTGTATTTCATATCATCACCTTTAACACAACGCTAAATAATTAACATCTCTGTAAACTATCTGCTGCCTGATCAAACGAAGATGATTTGTGCACTGCGTCGCAGAAAATGCTGCCAAGATCCTTATCATGTGCCGTTACATTTCATTATCTTTGGCCTCTCTGGACAAAAGGCAAAGAGAGGACGCTGAGGCATTTCATTTTATACTCGATCTCGTAACCTCCAGATGTTCACCTCTAAAACATTTCCGCAGATACAGGTAGAACTTAATGACCCGGAAATCGCCTGGAGTTTGGGTAATGAAGAGCAAGCCCTGTTCGCTTTTAATTGGGACTTTGAATTGAGATTGCCAGGTAATGTGCTCCATGCATCATGAGTTTAAAGAACAAAAATCTGCCAACAGATATTTTGTTTGTATGAAGAGCAGACCTTCACCAACCGCACTTCAAATAATTGTGAGGGGAGAAGTGCTGTGTCAAAAAGGTGAGTCCGCCAAGACCACATATCAGCTGCAAAATGTCATCCAGACTTGTAATTATTCAGGGCTCTGAAATTAGACGTCAAGATTCCCGTGACAAGGACTGAGCACCAAGGGCCCATTGCGGCAGATTATAAAACACAATGCCCTTTGAGTCAAGCTTGTTATTCCTTTGACTATTGACTGCTTTTTTGATAACGCTGTCAGTAGGAGATGAGCCGTTTGATCAGATGTCTTTTGAACCTTTCTTCTACACAGATTACTTGTATGATTGCTTCGACTGGACAACAGCACGGCACTCAGGTCCAGGGTGAATTAGGTTAGGAATAATTGACAGCGGACTGCTGAATTACTAGAAAATATTGCACACGTGAGGAGGTGATGTGGCCTTGACACAAAGCAGACAGTTATTATTTCTATCGATTCCATGGAACTGATTATTTCAATTAACTCATTTGTTCTGCTAATACTACAATTACACCAGCTAAAGAAAATGTTCAAATGTTGTATACAGGGCCAGATTTACATATGGGCTAGATGGGGCTAAAGGAGGAGGCCCTTGATTGACTGGAAAATGTGCATCTTGATGCTAGGAAATGCCTCGCATTATGCATTCGGATGCCAAAAATGTAAAGTATTCTATTCAGCTTGGTGGTATTCAAAACAGTGATTCAACTTCTCTGGACTAGGGTTGGGTATGGTCCAATATGAATTTTGAATAGCCCTGGTTTAGCCCCCCAATAGGGTGACCAGATGTCACATTTTTCCAGGGACAGTCCCATGTTTCAGCTCTATTTTTAGTATCCCGTGAGAAGAGCCCAATCACAGGTAAGAAAGTTTGTTGTAGAATAAAAATTACAATTCAAACACGATTCTTAACTTGGATTAAATTACAGTAAGTGAAGCCAGAGTAAGTGGAATCATGCTGAATGAACTCAACTGAAGCACTATTTTGAGCCATATGCTCACACACAATTCTTCTCTCGGATATATACTGTATAGTTGAAGTCAGAATTATTAGCCCCCCTGTTTATTTTTCTCCCAATTTCTTTTTTTCAACCCATTTCTAAACATAATAGTTTGAATAGTTTCAACTAATTTCTAATAACTGATTTATTTAATCTTTGCCATGATGACAGTAAATAATATTTTACTAGATATATTTTTTAAAACACTTCTATATAGCTTAAAGTGACATTTAAAGGCTTAACTAGGTTAATTAAGTTAACTAGGCAGGTAAGGGTAATTAGGAAATGTATTGTATAACGATGGTTTGTTCTGTAGACTATAAAAAAAATGTTTAGCTTAAAGGGGCTAATAATTTTGACCTTAAAATGTTTTTAAAAAAATTAAAAACTGCTTTTATTCTAGCCAAAATAAAACAAATAAGACCTTCTCCAGAGGAAAAAAATATTATCAGACATATTGTGAAAATTTTCTTGCTCTGTTAAACATCATTTGGGAAATATTAAAAAAAAAAAAAAAAAAAAAAATCAATGGGGGCTAATAATTCTGACTTCATCTGTACATTGTAAACGAGACAGTGTGAGACCAAAACGAGACAGTGTGAGACCAAATCAAATGTACACACAGTTGTCAAAATCTCCATAGTGTGGACGAGATAGGTAGGGCTGGGCGATTAATCGAAAAGTAATCAAAACCGACATTCAGAACCTATAATTGATCAAATTTTTCCAGGTCAATTATTTCAATTACTTTCCCTACCGTGTGTGGAGTCACATGACCCCACTCTGTTAAGGCGGATTTATACTTCTGCGTGGAATGCACGGGAATAGTCTGGCGCAGCCTTCGCGCGGTCGCATACCCGCGCAGCTCTTAAAAAATGTAACTACACATCACACGTTTGCACTATATTGATGATGATTGGAAGCTGCGCCAGAGAAACCTTGAGGCGGCATATGTTCTATTACAATAAAATTATTATTTACATGAATAAATTGGTTCATGGAATATACAAAAAATGCAGTGTTTAAAATATTATTTACAGGATATTTTATTTACAAGAGATACTGCTTATTTCCTGCATTTGAAAAGAATGAGTATAATTAATTTTGTTTCCAAAAGTGCAAGTAAGAAAAAGAGACTGCTGGTTTTAGGCAATGTGTGTTTTAATTTCAGTTGATCAATGTTGATGGTCAATAAATAATCATAGATAGTAGATTTTAGAATTTAGTAGATAGTAGAATTTTAAAATCAAGCAATGCACCTTTCATTCAAAACCTGTAATATGTGAGCATATTTACTGTACAAAACCTGTCATTGAACTATGAGGGTAGAAAAATAAAATAAAATAAATAAAACAATTGTTCATTAATCGTAATCAAGTTAAAATGTAAAATAATTTATCGAGATATTGACTTTAGGTCAAATCTCCCAGCTCTCTATATAGGGTATATACAGACGATTATAGCTCAGTCTAACAGAAGCTAGAAAGCAAACACTTTTATGAAGGTTTACTTTGTCCCTTTAGATAAAAACTAATATGACTTTAAGGGAAAACAATGCTAGCCTGATGCTATTCACTCACAAAAGGAAATTATTTTGAAATTAGCATGGATTTTAAAGGAATCATCATAGGGATTTCTGCTCAGCTAAAGTTTCCAGGAAGACAGTAATGGGAAGACCCTTTTAAAGGTATTTATTATTAAGTACTTATTTTAAGTATGGCTGTAATTTTTATTTTTCATGTCTGGAGTTAATGCATTCATGCAATTAATGTGTTACATTTTGTATGATAGTACTTTACTAAAAATAGGAATTAAATATAACAATCAAATATCAAATTTGAAACAAATTGTAGAAAATTAGATAAAAATTGTTAGATAAAAATAATTAGCATATTAATACTACTATCACCACCACGACAACTTCAACTACTACTACTACTCATTCATTTTCCTTTGGCTTAGTTCCTTCATTCATTGGGTCCCCACAGTGGAATAAACCGACAACTTATCCAGCATATGTTTTACACAGTGGCTGCCCTTTCAGCTGCAACCCAATATCAGGAAACACCCATACAATCTCATTCACACACACACAATCATACACTATGGCAAATTTAGTTTACTCAATTCAATTAGCGCATGTCTTTGGACTGTGGAGGAAATTGGAGCACCCGGAGGAAACCCACGCCAACACGGGGTGACACAGCCAACTGAACCATCCGGCACTCGAACCAGCAACCTTCTTGCTGTGAAGTGACAGTGCTAACCACTGAGCCACCGTGTCGCCATTACTACACTACTAACAATAATATTATTAATAATAATAATAATAATAACAAAAAAAAAAAAAAAAAGAAAGAAAGAAAGAAAAAGACGCTTTTGGCATGCCAATAAAATATATATATTTTTTGCTGTAGCTCCAGAGCCCAACGTGTTCTTAATCCTGCCCTGGCTGTACTGTATATCAAGACATTTGTCAGCTTTTTATGCACATCATCCAATACATTTTGTTATGTTTTATTTTTATTTTAACTGTTGCAGGCTGTAAAATAACAAAAATAGATTGGCGTAATGATATGGAACTATAATGTGGACAAGAAGACCAGTCTGGAACTACTTTGGCCATGCGCATTTCAGAAAATAATCGCACACCTTATACTGTCCATCAGCCAATCAGTATCAAGCATTCAACAACTCTATGGTATAATGTCCAGTAATAACATGTGCAATAACTTTGCCAGTCCTCCAAAGTCATGACGATTGTTCCCCTTCAACATAAGTGCGTAACGCAGAATAAAGTGGGTTTCTCTTGCTAGTTAAGGGTGCTTGTGTGACAGGCAGCTGGTGACAAGCTGAAGCCCAGATGCTGCTGCCCCACCTCTGCTCAGCTGTCCACACTGGAGACGGCTTTGAACAGCCTGTTACCTCCACACAGCACCAGGGAAAGCAATCAGCACCACTGGAGCACTTCTCTTGGACCAGATGGTGAGAAAGATGAATCACACCATTATATTAGAGCCCAATGATTCCTAGATTAATCTAATTATACCCGTTCTCCTACCTTTCTTCAATCACTAAAGATGGCTGATGGCAATGCCACTCCCTCCATACGTTTTTACAATTATAATGATTCTATCTGATACAGCTTTTGACCTTTAGTTTCTTGCAATAATGGATCACTAATAAAAAAAAATTGCTGCTTTAGAGTTTGCACATGTATTCATAGACATCTAACAAGCTTTACGGTAGCTCATGAAGAGGGCCATTCATCTCAGTCAGAATCTTTAAAATTTGAATCAACTCAAGTTTTCAAAAGGAAACGCTGAATCCGTTTTCTTAAGTCTCTTTATTTTTTAAAGGAATATTTTAGCCTAAAGCAATCTGTCATCATGCACTCAACCTCATACTGGTAGTCATACTAAGTGTTCTTGTAATACATGCAAGCTAGACTCATTGGAAATACATGCCTGTGGTGACATTTTTGAAAAATGATATCAAGTTGCTTATTGCACATTTTGCAACTCTTTCAAAGTGAAAATGTCAGTGGCAAGAGTGCATTCAGTTTTATCCAAAAAAAAGATGTGTGAGCTTGTCATCTTTTTGTGATGATTGGTTGTTAAACGTATTATGGCAGTTTGCAAATTAAAAGTCCAGTGAGTAGTGCTGAAAGGTTAATGCTCTGTGTGAGATCAAAAAAAAAATAGCTGAAACAACCGTTCTATTTTAGCTTGCAAAACAAAGTCTTTTTGAGCTTTTCTGTTGTGATGTTTTACAGGATTTGCACTCGAGCACTCTGCAACTTTACTATGTCAGAGAGGTCTGAACATAAAGCTGCTTATGAGATGCAAACCTAAAAATGTGCTGTTTTAGAAACAGTGTATTTTAAAGATTCTGATGACCAACATGCAAAATACAATTCATGTTTTATTCTCTTTTTACACAATGATAACAACAGCATGAAGCAAAACATGCTATTTTATTCATGACAATTTTGTCAGTACTGTAATTTCCATTCAATCTTCATCTGCAGTTTCAATTAGCGTTGGGTCGATAGTTTACGCTAATACATCTTAATTTCAAAATGGCACTTTAGTATGAAAACGATTGACGTCCACACTGGTGTTTCACCAAGCATTTCTGAAAAGCCCTCCTTCCACACTATACCGCTGAAAACGCACATCACGTGACCACACACACGCACTCTGTCATGTTGCAGAGTATGTGTGCGTCTGAGCTCCAGCAGTCAGTGGGTGCTTTGAGCACAAAACCCCTGAGAGCAGTGCACGTCAGACAGTTTATCAAGGATGTACCGCTGGATTGCGTCTCACCACTATAGTTGTTAAACATGATATTTAATTAATATGGTCTCTATCTAATGACTCTTCGTTCTTTTGAGTCTATCAGGTAACAGGTCACAGCGTCAGCACACTGCTTCAATTTTTCGCTTTCACGCTTGTACTAAGTGAAGTTTCATAAACTAATTTCGAGAGGAGCACGTGATATGATTGAGCACTACTGGCTGCTCATCTGTAATCAGTAATAACCCAATCAGAGTGATCCAAGCTTACAATAAATGGGTCGTTTTTCCCTACTGCTCTTCACTTTGGAAGAATCCCCCCTTCCCCCCATCTTCTCCTTTCCCTCCTTTTTCTAAGGGGAGCTCTCGAGACCTACCTGATCTCGGATCCCCTTATATGCTTATTGACCGGGCAGGAGCCTTGGGCTCAAGTCTCTCCGAGCTCGGTGTTCTCTCTTGGGACAGCATGCCAAATCTGCTATTAACGCTAAGCATATCTAAGTGGGAACTCTTGAACTAATTTTAGTGAAAACCTCAGATACTGTTAGTTGGTTCCTGTTGGTTGTGCACCTTTTTACCTACCAAGTTTGTCGACGCCATTATAACGACACAGATCACTCTGCCTATTCATGAGTCCTGCGGAAAAGTGATTGACATGTGGTAAATTGTGTGTAACTTATCTTTATTTATTTATGATTTGGTTATGGGTAAAACCATGGGGGTCAGGTAGTTTAAACGGTAGGCTACAAATAATTAATTAATTATGAATTTATTAATTATTAAAAAATAATTAATTCACAACCACCTGCGACGACGATGCCATCATCCATCGCGATGTTTCATATTAGACATCATACGATGCCAAATTGGTCACCATCGCCCAACCCTAGTTTCAATCATCTTCCAAAAAAAAAAAAAGAAATGGTAAAAATTGAGTAGTCGTTCATGTTAAAGGTGCTGTATGTAAGTTTTTGACTCTTCTAAAGCATAAAAATACCATAATATGTTTGCAGATATTTAAAAAACATGCAAAGTGAACATTCTTGTTTATCTGAAAAACAATACTGAAGTCAGTTATTCTGCTTGTCTTTGTTTTGGTTCATTTAACCCGCCCACTGCCACTTTAGCCAATTATATTTCAGCACCCTGGGTTGCCTTGTTGGAAACCAGCGTATTTGATTCAGTCATTCGGAAAGGCTCTCAAAGCATGTGTCCGTGACCGAAATGCAACCTCCGGTGGACAGTAACAGAATCCGAAATGAGACGCAGATTCATAGCTCCACATGAAGTTATTCATTAGCAAATAATATAAATATTACAAACATGAACATTAGTGAACAGGTTACATTGTAACCCCGTGTCCCAACAACACGCTACGTGATGAGGTTTGCAGAGCTAAGTAATTTGGCTGTTTGCATCAGACGAAACATGACAGAAATTTAAATGCAGCCATTAAGAAGCACAGAATAGCACACTTACTCACGAAATGGCAAGGTTTATAATCTAATAATACATGTTAAACATCTTTACTATTATTAAATGTAGATGCTGTTGGTTTGCACTCAGTCACAGTTCTAAAGTTCAATTTCAAATGGTTTATTTTATTTTCAAGATTTGAGGTAAACTATCTGCTGATACTTACAGTAGTATGGCAATAAATGTCATGTAAATTGGCATTCAAACTTACATAAAGCACATGAGGTGTACCTGAGGTGATCATGTCATCAATTTTTCTGTTGTTCAGCTGCAAAAAAGAGACGCCGTTTCTAAAATATAAATTTCAGGTATTGGTTTGGACAAAAACTGCTTTTAATATGAAAATATTCTATTTGAAGATTTTAAATATACTTTTATTTAGAACACGATTTAAATCAGCCTTAAATCAGCGTTTTGTGATAGTCAGACTCACTTATGATCTCCTCAATTTAGCAAACCGCGCTTGTGTGTGTTTGGATCCAGGAATACAGTACCTAGTTCAACCACTGTGTGTCAAACTTACATACTGCACCTTTAAACTTGCAACAATAAGAGCTATCCCTAAAGGTTTAGTGCATCTTGTCAAAAGTCACATTCAATACAGTCAAAAAAATATGAAGGATTCAACATTATTGCTGGACGGGATTGACATTCATGATGAATTTTGTTTTTATAATAAACATACTGTATTCATCTAATTATTCAGCAAAGAAATTGTATTGTTCAACAAAGCAAATTTCATTGGGCTGCATTAATAATAACATACACTGGAGAAAAGCTTGGTTGTTGCCTCATAAATATTTTCTTCCTAATAAAATAAAAGAATTCCACTTTAAAAAATATAGGTATATCCGGCTAACTCATTTGTTTCCAAATATGTTGATATTCTGAGTAATTGTACATTTTGTGGTATGGATGATGAAACTTTAATACATTTATTTTGTATGTGTGAGTTTGTTCAGAAATTTTGGTTCGACCTGTATCATTATTTAAACACTCCTCCTACCTTTGCACAATCTTTTAGTTTAAAATAAATTATTTATTATTTCTCGGAATCTGCACATAAATCTAAAGAATTAATCTTCAACTTTTTTATCTTGGTTGGAAATTTTTTATACACACAAAAAAGCATGGCTTTAATCCCTACTTTTAGACATTTTCTGATTGAAGTTGACTCACTGCTCAAATCTTTCTGTATGTGTAACAACAAAAAAGTGTCAGATTCTTGGTAATATATGAAGAGCTGTTGTGTATTGACTCTGATTTGAGTTAGATAGCTTTCCTGTAATGCACTTAATTTATTTATTTTCATACACTTTTACACAAGTGTATGAACTTTTTACACAACTTTACTTATCCCTTACTTTGTTTTGTTAGTTTTTTTCTTTCTGCAGCTAATGTAGCTTGTAATTCCCCTATTTGTATCTCTCTTATATTGATCACCTGATTGTGGTTGAAAATTTTCATTCTTGAAAAAAAAAACAATAAAATACAACAATAAAAACAAAGCAGCTTTTTACATACTTTTACTTTTTAAGTATAATGTTTTCAAATGGACAACACAAATAAAATGGAACAAATGTAATGAATAATTTTGAAACATTTCAAAATAAAAATGAGACTCAATATTTGTCTTCATCTTCAGACTGCAAAAAAGATTTGTTGGTTTGGTGGTATTTGATGGTTGTTTAAACAAGGCCATAGACCAATGATTTGTCCACTGTCGAATGAATTTGGCTCAGTTACTATCAGATTTAGTGTAAAAGCAAATATCAAATCAATCAAACAACTTCCAAGCCATTTTCTCAGTTGCAGTTTTAGCATGTTTACACAATTTGTTCACGCTGTACTCCAAACCTACAATCTCAGTACTGGCATGCGCAACACAGTTAATTTCTCAGGTAAATATCGCAACACACCATAATGATCATGCTCACTCTATAACAGAAACTAGGTAACACGTTTGTAAGGGAAACACATATACACTGTGAATATTCACAAAGTAGCTGTGAAAAAAGTCTTAATATTTCCTTTACAGTATGTTTCCCTAAAAAAGACACAAAGAAGACACAAACTAGAATAACATGAGTGCGAGCAAAATGTGACAAAATGTATTTTTGGATCAACTATCCCTGCAATAAAAACAATACTAGAAATATTACAAAGAAACTCTGTTGAACCTGGACTGCATTACAATCTGTCATATCCTAATTAGAGCCAAGAGAAAATGGCTTGTTCTCACTCTCAGTTAGGTAGTAGCTGTTCTCAGAGCACCCACGCTTATAACATTCACAGCTCTTGCCAACATAGGACCGGGTAAAGATAAAGACTGCTCAGTTAATTGAATCCAACACAGAACTGTAGGCACTTTCCAAAGTACTAAACATGACAATATTTGTTTATGTAAGCACATAGTGAAGTTCATCCCACAATCCTCCTCATACTGGCAGCAGAGAATCATGCATGCGACAAAAGTGGCAGCTTGCCTTTCCAAAAAAGCACAGGCCTTCTTAATTTATGTCACAATAAAATGTCACATGTTCTGTGTGGTGAGAAGTACATGACCACATAGCAATGACGCACATTTTCGGCTGGATGTCAGACACATGGCTTGACCTTTCTCCAGACTGAATGTCATAAGGGGTAGCAAACAAAGGATGGCCAAGCATACCTGTGCTAACCTGTGCTTTGGTCTGTGAGCATAAAACTCCCTAGCAAATTTCTGCCATGAAATGACACTTTTAAAACTGAAGTATTAACACCTAGAAGAGTATATAAAATATAGCCACAAGCACTAATCATAGAAAAATATTCCTAAAAGAGTCTACATTAATTTGCATGGCATTTTTTTCTATTTTGATCATGGTCTCGACGAAAGTTCTTTATTTTAAGACCTTATCACCAATTCAATCTTTTTAATCTTCTCTGGTATAAAGAGAGGTAAAACACATTGAGATAGTTTGACTGTACTGCCGCTGGGTATAAATCAACACTGGCAAAAGGACAACAGTAATCACATTCACCTAATCTCCCATGACAGATTCAGGACATGCTTTTCATTATAGCAAAGTGGATAACTGAGCAATAAGCACTGTTTCAGAGTTTACTCAAATCCTGCTCAAACAAACAGAGACATTCTTGTTCCTCAGCAGTTGATGACGCACTGTATTTGCTCAGATTTAAGGCAAGAAAAGGTGCTGAATTTTTTATATGCTCTGATACACCTTTCTTTTCAATTTTAGATTTAGTTTCTCTTCTGATTCTGATATTCTGTTGACCATAAGTACCTTTGCAACTGCATGAAGCACTCGCAAGAGTATTAGTATAGTTTTAGCAGACTGCTTAGGGTTAGTACAAGTGGTCTTGTAGTTGCAATACAGTAATGCCAGTAGAACATTTGTTGAGAAACAAAAAGTAATGTGATGCTAGACCAAAAAAAACTAAATATTATTGTGAGTGAAAATGATAGATTTTTATTTTATGCCAAAAATGATTAGAATATTAAGTAAACATTTGTTCTATGAAGAAATATTGAACATTTTATTCTAGAAATATATTAATTTATGTTAATTTAGTCTCTGATTTATCAAAGGTCGCCACAGCAAAATGAACTGCCTCTATAAATATTCATTCACCATTCATTTTCTTTTTGGTTCAGTCCCTTTTTTAATCAGGGGTCGCCACAGCGGAATGAACCACCAACTTATCCAGCATATGTTTTACGCAGCGGATGCCCTTCCAGCCACAACCCAACACTGGGAAACACCCATACAGTGGGATCTTGCATTCATACACATACAGTACACTGTGGGGCAAACTGGAGAACCGGGAGCAAACCCACGCAACCACTAGAAATATATTAAAGCTTAATTTTTGATTAGTAAAATGCATTCTAATTACTCAATTTGGACAACTTATGTCAATTTTCTCAATATATAGATCGTTTCAGATTGCAGATTTTCAAATAGTATCTCAGCCAAATAGTGTCCAATCGTAAGAAACCATACATCAATGGAGTCTAAATTTCCAAAAATGAACCCTTATGACTTTTGTTTTCCAGAGTCACATACTATACAGTATCAAGTATCTACCAATACTGCAAGGTGATAACAAAATTACATCTATGCCATTCACATACAGAGTAGTTTTTAAAGTGAAAACAACATCTGAATGTGGGAGTGAACCTCCTACAATTGAAATGTACTCTTAATGAAAATTAATAATAGAGCATCAAAAAAGACTAGTTCAATTCAGCATCTTCACCTCCCACTGCTGCCTGAGCCATTGTGTTTTGTTTTTGTTAGGAAGGCTGTTGAAGTGTTGCCTTATCCACTTATTATAAGCAACGCTTATTTAGCTTTTTTAGAGTTGGCTCATAAAATGTTCCATTTTATAAAGTTAATAAATCAGCTGGTTATGATAACTTGGGGCGACGAAATGGCGCAGTAGGTAGTGCTGTCGCCTCAAAGCAAGAAGGTCGCTGGTCCGAGCCTCGGCTAGGTCAGTTGGCGTTTCTGTGGGCTAAGCCAAAAAGAAAATGAATGAATGATAACTTGGTTTGTGGCTTATTTTCAAGAAAAGTGTTTTCAGTCTTAAGTTTATTATTTATGAGCTTGTTTTATATTAGATTTTCTCCTAGCAAGATCTGGCAACACAATTGAGTCAAGTCATGTTCATTGTGATCCCTCATTTTCTCATACAGAAGGCAGACACAATGCTGATATGCATTTAAATATTTAATTAGCAGTTCATTATTCAGTTCAGTCATGTATGTGAACAGAAATTTTGTAAATGTTAAATTTTTTTAAAGGGGATTAACTTGGTTTCAGAATACAGGTCTCACTGCAATAAACTATTGAAATGAACTGAGGACGTCCAAACAAAGTGTCATTTAAAAAAAAAACCTAAACTGTTGTTTAAAATTAAATAAACCTAATGGGCGACGCAGTGGCGCAGTAGGTAGTGCTGTCGCCTCACAGCAAGAAGGTCTCTGGTTTGAGCCTCGGCTGGGTCAGTTGGCAATTCTGTGTGGAGTTTGCATGTTCTCCCAGCGTTCGCGTGGGTTTCCTCCGGGTGCTCCAGTTTCCTCCACAGTCCAAAGACATGCGCTATAGATGAATTGGGTAGGCTAAATTGTCTGTAGAGGATGGGCGTGTATGGATGTTTCCCAGAGATGGGTTGCGGCTGGTAGGGCATCCGCTACGTAAAAACATGTGCTGGATAAGTTGGCGGTTCAGTCCGCTGTGGCGACTCCAGATTAATAAAAGGTTTTAGCCAAAAAGAAAATGAATGAATTAATAAATAAACCTAAATAAATTAAACTATTTAAAATGATTTGTAATTTAAGAATTCTTAAAGTGATAGTTCACCTCACTATTTACAAACCCTTAAGTGGTTCGAAACCTTTATGAATTTCCTTTTTTTCTGTTGAACACAAAAGATCTCTTGAAGAAATCTGAAAAACCTGTAACCATTGTGTCTGTGTAGGTTTCATCCGGTTGCTCCAGTTTTGCCCACAGTGGACATGTGGAATAGGAGAATGGGACAAACCAAATTGACTGGACAGCATGTCAATGATGTAAGAGTGTGTGGGTCAGGGGTGCCCAAACTCTGGAGGGCTGGTATCCTGCAGATTTTAGCTTTAACTTGCCTAAACACCTATGCTGCGTCCCAATTCGGATACTTATACTACGCCCTAAAAGTATGTACTTTTTTGTCAAGGAAAAATATATACGTACTACTTATACTTATATACGACATACAGTTCTACTTCTTCGTTAACAGATGTTATGTTGCTTAGTTATGAGCCCTGTCAATTATCCACACATCATCCATATTCTTTCATATTTAATTTCCTACCTTATTGTAGAAGCAGCAGCAGGTTCATTCTCCCATTCATGAGTCTTTCATGCAGAGAAATCTCCTAAGGTCTTTGGATAACTATGCATTCAGACGTTAATGTACAAACACGTATTTATAAAAGTTCAGTATTGTTGTTGCAGATGAAATATAACACAGAAAATGTGATTTAAATATTTTCAAGTGGGCTAGATAGTAATTACCAGTCATACAATCATGTTTACCGAAGCCTTTCTACTTGACGGTTGGTCTCGCGCGTCCACCATGTTTGTAGTTTATTTACACTTTTCACCTGTGTTTGTTTGTAGTTCTAATCAAATTCGCGTCCAATGTACAATGTACAGTGGGCAATATCAGCGATAAGAGTATGGACGGTTCTACACTTAAACTACACAGAAATAGTAAACCATCCGGGAACCTTTGGCATACTCTTTTCAACATACTACGATTTATGACATACTAATTCTATTTTCAAATACTATTTAGGACGGATAGTATGCGAATTAGGACACAGCACTAGCCTAGTAAGAGCTTGATTAGTTGGTTCAGGTGTGTCTGATTGGGGTTGGATCTAAACTTTGCAGGACATTTGCCTTTCAGGACTGAGTTTGGGCAACCCTGGTGTAGGTGTTTCCCAGAACTGAGGGATGCATGCGTTATTGCATTATCAAGGTTGGGTTTAGGGCAGAAAGGACATCTGCCAGCAAAACATATGCCAGAATAAATACTGGTTCATTCCACTGCGAAATCCCCTGATAAAAGAAATAAGTCAAATAGAGTGAGTGAGATTCATATGCTTTTGCTACTGTCGTTCAGTATGATAAACACGAAAAACTCACAATCACACACCCTACATGTTTTATGACAGGCTCTGGCTTGTAAAGTTATGTTTATGGTCAGTAAAACATATTAAGTTCATTCTTCAGTAGCATGCAGCATAGTCATATTTGAAAGTAGTACTTGCATTGAATAGATTTACTATAAATATTTCGTGTCACAAGCAGCGAGGGAAGTGTGGGAATGATTCATATAAGTTGTGGCAAGTGGTGGCACAGCTAAAGAACTGGCACCAACATAGGGTAATGTCTGAAAGCATATTTTACACTCGCCTGTCATTCTCTTATACCATTTAAAACAAGTCAGAGCCATGTTTGTGACAGCTGAAGCCTGCTGGCCAATACACAATTGTGCCCATCCACATTCTGCAGTCACAGTGATCGGAGGGTAAAGTTGTTGAAGTGATAAGGCAAGGCTAACAAAATACATTTTCAGGATGGTTAAAAAGGAATCATCCATAAACATTTAACAACTTATTTTATCTTGCATTGTCCACATCATCACTCAGTTAAGGTCTAAGCTTTTTAAGCACAAAAATAATGCAAAACTGTGTTTGAAATTAAATGTTTAATCAGTGATTTGTTTGTGCATTTTGAAACAAGTGGATTCTGTAGAATTAAGACCCGAGGAGCCGTCAGTTCTAATGACTTCCTCTGAAGGTGCCAGATGAAGATAAGAATGTTTTCATTTAGAAAGCAAAACATGGATTTCTTATTAACTGATACTGTAATCTTGTTCATAAATGACAATTGGTTTGACACAAGTATACTTTCTGAATGACTTCAAAACGTGAAAGTCGTGCCTGTGGCTGATTTACAATTTAAAATTCACAGTGTCAAGTTCAATTCAGCCTCAGATTTGTAGCTTTTTTCTTGTACTGTGTTATGGCAGTGTGATTAAAACAAAAGCATAATAAACAGGCACATTAAAACTTGTTGCGGTATGGAGATAAACGCTGAGGTGTGTGAGGTATAAACTATGTGAGCTTCCTTTGCTGTGTGGCTTAAGACAGGAATACTACTGCAGAATATGATTACATGGATGTAACTAATAATTACGAAAACCACATTGTATCTAATCTATAAATTCTATAACAGCCTTAAGAAAAGAAAATCAAACCCGTGTCTTGGAATGTGGTTCTGATTAGGTCAGGGAATTAATTTCAGTTGTACGCAGTGGCACACGATCTAACCTCTGGGGAAAGGAGTGCTAATGACACTCGCTGATGTGATTATTTTTCTTGCAGCAGAGTGTACCTCTAATCATTAAGCCCACTACAAACCATCTAAAATTAATCTCTTGGACAGGTGGCTAAACTTATGATCAGGTCCGGTTGCATTGTCTCCAGGGAAATTCTTGTAACAAAAGTACTTCCCACAAACATACAAAGTTTCAGCCATGATATATGGTATATTTTCCAAGAATGTGTAACTCTATGCCTGATAATTAAGCAGTGTCACATATCACACAAGCAAGGGTGTGATATTATCCGTGGCCTATGGTGCAGAATCACTGCAATATGCATGATTGACCATATGCATGGAACAATCTGACCTCCGCAATAATTAAAGCTAACTGGAAAACTTCAAGTGAAATGTCATTTGGTGGATATTCACAATTAGGCCTGGGTGATATTGCAAATAAAATATCACAATATTATGTTTCATATAATTTGAATATTTTTAAACTATACATTTAGGAATATACTGTAAGAGTTTTTTTTTATTTAACCACTTTTTAATTACCAACATTACTAAGGCAAGTAGTTTTAATAGTCAAAAACAAAAATATTTAAACAAAATATCTCATCTCTTCATAGTAAAATAGACATAAGAGTTTATAGAGACTCATAAACTTGACAAATAAAATGTTACAAAGTCAGTGCAATGGTAGGCGTAAATACTAAACAATCAAAGCAAACTTTAAGGTGTGAATAATAATGATTCAGTAAACCTCAAACTCTGTCAACAACACAAATTATGATAATAAAATCTCAACTTTCAAGTAAAGGAACTAACAATCATTATTGAAATACATATTGCACATTAAAAATTGTGAAGTTGAATGACTACATTACCCCTATGCTAAAAAAATCTTTCAGATGGGAAACTAGTGACTGGGATGCACAAGAAAAGAAAAAACATTTTCATTGCTTTTAAAAATACTATTAGTTGGATTTATCTGTACGACAAGCCTTGACTTCTTGTTGAAGTATACAAGAAGGACATGCATTTAAATTATACAACAAAACATACTCTAAATATTTCATATGTGCAGAAATGTGTGGACAGTGCCCTCTAGTGGATTTGTCATCTGAAACGTGCAACAAAGCATACCCAGAACAACACATTTAATGGTGTGCAAAAATTGGATCTGTGTGTCAGTATGTCCTATTCTGTATAGAACAAGGTATCCATTTATTGATGCGTCAGTTTATTGATTCTTTATGTTTGTGTGTCGATGTGTTGGTTGTGGGGCACTGCTTGTTTTTTAGTCTTTAATTACAACTGCTTGGTTTTGATTTTATTATTGTTTTTGATACATTATGTCTATAAGTTACGGATTCACTGACTTGCACAAATATAATTTGTTGGATTACATTTTCTAGCAAGCCTGTATATATAATTCATTATAAGGGTATCCCTAACAATCATTTATAGAACATTTCTGGACACCCAAAGGGCTTTACAAATTTTTTTGCGGGGAATCTCCTCATCCACCACCAGTGTGCAGCATCCACCTGGATGACGTAAGATATTTTGTCAATTTCATACTGTAAATATATAAAAACAACAGTTTTCAGCATTAACCCTTTAAATTCCAGACTGCATTTTGACCAAATGCTGTCCTATAGTAAAAAGTATAAAGTATACATAAATAGAAAGTTCTATCTAGTATCTATTCAGCTTTCACGAACAAAAAAGACTCATCACATATAAGAGTCACAAATAAGAAATTAAATCACTATTGTTTATCACATTATACACATATATAGATGTATTTATGTTTTTATTCCTGCTAAAGATAAAACTATTAGTGTTATTTCAATTTAGAAAGACTGATTTCTATGTTAATTTATTTTTGATTAGCGCCATAGTCCAGCTAAATTACTGTTGTATCACAAATTACAAAGCAGTTTCTGAAAGCATGTGAGTTTGCTTGGCTTCATATTTCTTCAAAACATCTTTGAAACCGCTGAAATCATACCCTATATTGAAGTGTGTAATAATCTCTAGGCAGAAAGCACAGTATGAGGGTCTTACAATTCCAGTATTGCTAAATGAAATGACAGCGGGATACAGCACAGGTTGCAGCATTATGGTCATTTGATCAAAATGAAGAGAGGATATACTGTGTGTCAAATAAGGTGCAGAAAATAACATTATGTAAGCATTACAATTACATGGAACACTGTTTTATTATGAAGTGTGAAAACCAACATGATGGCTAACAACTTTGTACATTAAAGAGACTCAAAAATGAAAATTCTACAACATAGGATCATTCTGAAAATGTAGCCCCACAGTATATACATTTCTGGAGATTGCAAATTATGTAGACAGACGTACAGTATGTATGGCTGAATTTTGCCTTTTAAAACGAATGCCACAGCATGATATATTGCTGTTCCTTTTTGTGCATTCCAGCTAACCGCTAACCTCCATATGGACGGCTTTCCTGCTGTTACCAGTTTGTCCAGTAAGCTCGCCATGTACATCGGCAGACTTGAGACGGAGAGAGGAGTTGAACACGACCAACTTCCAGCAATGAACGGCTCCAGAAAGCAGGTAGGACAAAAACAAAAGCCAAAAAATAAAATAAACAGTTAAATAATAGTGTTAGAATGTGATAAAATCTGAAAACGCGGTAGAAATCAGGTGAGAGATTTTCTTTTTCTGGATTGTTTTTTAAAACTGTCAGGTATAGGGAAGTGGGTGGGCGGGTCAATCTGGGCTTTTGACAACACTATTGGTTGGGTTTAGGAGGAGGAGGGTGGGTCAGTTGATCGGTCAGTCAGTCAGTCAGTTGACAGTGGCCTGTGGTGAATTAACGTGAGAACAGCAGGCACGAATGCCACTTGCGAAAGAAATTTGAGATCTCAAAAAGCTTACACAGCCGCCTCTAGTGGATTCTCGAAAACAAAAACTGCACAAATACATACGTCCTGGGACGTATTTGACGCTCTCCAGAAATGTAGTTGTACGTTTTCAGAATGAGCCTGGGTTGACTTTTCAGAGTGGCTTGTATGTGTGTGTTTGTTCTGTTGAATGCAAAAAGAAGATATTTTGAGGAATGTTAGAACCTGTAACCAGTGACTTATAGAGTATTAGTTTTTTCTACTATGTATATCAGGGGCAGGGCTTAATTTGTCCCAGAACAAGCCAGATCCGGCACCTCTGAAATCTGATCCGCGCCTCATTTTACCAATCACCCTGCTCACATCCTCCACATCCCACACTCTTCACTTTTGTCCATGACCCCCTGCCTTGCTCTAAACTTTCATCCACGATACTTCTCCCTCCTCTAGTAACATGCTGGATCCGTTACCCCAATCTGTTCTGGTACCTCGCAATTTGCAAATTAACCACTGGTCAGGGGTTACATGTTTCCTCAAAAAATCTTCTTTTGGGTTAGTAAATAATGGTAGCATTGTCATTTTTGGGTGAATTATGCATATAAATTCAGATTATTTAATGCACTAAATATGCAGTTTTAAAACTCAACAGAAAAATATTATTTGCGCACTGAAAAGTCCTATTAATTTATTAATTTAAACCCAGTAATGCCCCCCTCCTCTCTCTCTGTCTCTCTCTCTCTACAAGACTAAATGAGCTTCAAAAATTCATAGAATATTGATCAGCTGGCAAAGTCAAACACGATATCTAAGATCACAAAGACTTGGGGCGAGATGCACTATCAGCTAGAAATAGTTGTGTCACACAGAGTACATAAGAGAGCTTCAAATGAGACACGGACGAGGCCAAGTCAATGGTGTCTGCTATCAGGCCTGATTTGGAAGGTCATCTGTGGGTTGGTTAAATGATGGTAAAAACAACAACTCCCTGGCTGACTTGAGTCAAGATGTCAGCTTTTTTTGATGCGCTTTTAAAATGATCAATTTTCCTAGCTAAGACAGAATGACAAACAGTCTAATTTTGCATACCAGCAGGAGGTTTAGAGCTGAGTGTGTAAATACAGATTTTCACCTTGATCATTTGCATTGCTCTGTTTTACAACTCTGTTAGGTGAATTGCTTATTTTTGGCATGTTATGACACATTTGTTTCCTTCTTAAAGCCGTGGGACTCACAATCTGCTTGATTTGTTCGTCAACACTATGCCCTGTCTAGAACCGCACCAACACTATAATTTCATACAGATTTCTTCAGTAGCTCCTCAGTAAAAAATGGGGGCATTATTTTGCATCGGAAAAATAAATAAATCTCGCAGGATGGATCAAAAATGATTTGTGTCACTTTCAAGCGGTGAAAATACACAATTGGCTGTAGATTACAACACTCCATATGTTATCAGCAACTGTGCAAAATGCAAGTTGTTGGATGCATGCAAAACACACAATCAATGCAAAAGTAATTCATGAATCAGCTAGGCACTTCCAAGAGGGTGTAATTTCCATTTCAATATGTGATTGCAAAGGCTGTTGAGTGAATTGGATGCTTATTTTGTCTGTTCCGTGTTAGAGTTGACTTTCGTCTCCAGACCAATTGTCGAGGAATAAAGACTTCACAATCTTAGACTTGAGCCAGAAAGTGCTGCATTGGAAGTGGTTTAGTGTTGCCAATCAACAAGGGCAATTCATTAATTGCTCAGGTACAGTAGATGTATTAATGGTGGGAGAGTTTGTGTGAGAACTATAAAGCTATAAAATGTTTGTATTTGTGGGTCAAAGATTAAGGGGATTTTTAAGTATCAAAAACATAAGAGTAAAACAGCTTTAGATTATAGCTTTTCCACAAACATTAATATGTGTCCTGTTTAATTTTGCAAGCAAACCTTTTTTTATGAACAATATATATATATATATATATATATATATATATATATATATATATATATATATATATATATATATATATATATATTTATATTTATATACCAAAATACCTCATTTATCTGAAATATAAATACAATGCTAAACCTTATGTAAACTGTTACAGTGAATTTAAGATTTAGATTTGGCATTATGTGATAATGAACATAAAATTCTTAATTACATAAAATGTAAATCTTGTTCATTTATTTTTTAAACAATAATTTCTCACATTTAAAAAAAAAGATTTAATATTTAACTACCATGAGAAGAAATGATCAAATATTTAGGAGCAATAAAATCTTTTGAAAAGGACCAGCTTGTGCTTAGGATGCCTTCTGATGTTTTCAAAGATCAAAAATGCTTGGTTGTTTTAACCACATTTAATTAAAATATGGACAAATCCAATCACTGCATTAGCTACAATGGTTGTTTTACCCAAACTTGAGTTGAAACAAACCAGCATTTTTAATTGTGTAAACACTTTTCTTGCTTTAAACAGATTAATTGTAAATACAAAATATGTAATAATTTAGACAGTGACACTTTTAAATGTCAATGAATTTACTAATATGAATAATGAACAATATAATAAGTGAAGTAGTTCTTACCTAGTTCACGTTAGTAAATACATTAAAGGGGCTCTAGTTTAACGATCCAGGCGCAAAGTCTAAAGCACATGGTGCAAAAGCATTAAGGGCATGTCTGAATCCACTTTTGCTATTTTAGGGCTAGGAAAATACGCTTTGCATACTGGCGCTTGGTCTAACATGGTTATACTTATTCTCTTAATGAGTTATGGATGTGTTTTGAGCATAACGTGCAATAAGTCTCATCTCCCATTCCCTTTAAGAACCAGTTAGGTCATGCCAAGGTGCATTTGCTATTTACATGGCAGACTTTGTTAGAGGAAAAACTGAATGCTTCACCAGCGAAAAAACAGTTAAACAGACCATCAGCAGTGCAAGGATAAAGAACGAGCCTAATCCATTCGGCCTCTTTACTTTCTCTTTACTTTACTTTTACTCTTTAATTTGCTCCTTTACTTGGATAAAGAAACATTGTTGTTCACTGAAGACATCATTAGCCTACATATTTTATTTTGTTTGTTAAGTGCAAATATTTGTTTCAAAACTATTTCTAAATTCAGTTCTAATTTAAAGTGTGGTCAAAAAACTGAGTTATATCCAAACACATGTCCTATGACCCATGGTCCAAAACCCAACAGGTGGACAAATCTAAGCTTGTTATTTTAAAGCTTGTTTATTGAAACAAGTATAATTATGTATATAATAAGTAATACTGCTTATTATAATAACATTATACAAATGTAAATTTTCATGAATAAACTGAATACAGCCCCTTGAGATGAAGAAAGCATGGAGGTAGTGGTTTTAACATTTATGTAAAATGTAATAATAATTTTTGTAACTTTTAATCCTTTCATTTTTTTCATTTGTTAAGATATTTGTTTATTGCCGATCATCCTGCATGTATGAAGCAATGTGCAAGCGTTTGGACTCAAACACAACTAACACGCTCTGTGCTGGACTTTAGACCAGCTTTTAGTTGGTCTATTTCAGTTTCTCAAAATAGCAACGCGCCAATGATGCACCTTAACACATCTCCTTTATAGACCAGAACACCCATAAGTCCACAAAGTGGCACAAATGGATTTGCTATTTAAACAACGTGGCACAAAACGTGAAAATTATGATTGTGCTGGTCTGAAAAAAGCAGCAAATCATGCCATACACATCCTTCATCTTATTGCGCTGGGTGTATGATAGGGCCCTTAGTCATCATTATTTTGTGTTAAATACAAATCATTTATTATCAGGAAACCTGTAACCATTGACTTCCATATCATTTGTTTTAGCCACAATGGATTTCAAAGTTTTTCAGCTTTCTTCAGAATATCTTATTTCGTGTTCAACAGAAGAAAGAATCTCATGAAGGTCTGCCATTGCTTGAGGGTGATTAAAAAGTGAGCACATTTTCATTTTTGGGTGAACTATCCCTTTAAAAAACATTAACTAATGGATAATTTTTTTTTTTAAGTGTTGCATTAAAAAACATGAGCTTTTCTATTCTGCATGCTGTTCAGTTCCACTCCTTACACTAAAAATGCATGTGCATTTAAATGAATTTGTAACCGTAAAACTGATAAAAAAAAAAAACCCCAGACATGTCTGATTTTAAATACATTTTTAAAACATCATGCAATGCATATGGATGAAGCCAGCACGCAAAAAGGATGGGCAAAACCGAGCTCTCAAACCCCACAGTTCCCTGGGGAACGTGAGCCTTCTGTCTTTCAAGCCACACACACACGCACAGAGGCAAAGAGAATATTTGCATGCACAGTACAACTCAGGGCTCTTGAAATGTTTAAAACTTCCCTTGATGTGCACGAAACGACTATTGTCCCATTGGAGAGAACCAAAGGTGTACCTTTGTCATACTGCTGTCAGAGCACAACGAAGGAAGGGACTGTTTGATTTGGCTGTAGTGCTTATGCAAAGGAACAGGTTTCTCTGAAGAGACTTTTATCTGATTCCCTATAGCAGACAGAGATGTGAGACTTGACTCATTTGAGAACTGCTTCCAATGCATAAGAAAGCAAAGAGGAGGGGCGGTTGACACAGCAAAGCCAGCCCAATTAAAGATTACTCATAAGATATTCACCATGAGTTGAACAACAGTGTCACGAAAAAAGAAAGCCAGCAGA
The DNA here is from genome assembly GCF_903798145.1 of Danio aesculapii. Classification (NCBI taxonomy): domain Eukaryota; kingdom Metazoa; phylum Chordata; class Actinopteri; order Cypriniformes; family Danionidae; genus Danio; species Danio aesculapii. Next base: position 28,874,579 of record NC_079448.1, read on the forward strand.
CAAGCTTACCACTGACGCTCTGCAACTCTAGGTCTAAGCAGAAGACGGTCAGAAGGTCTTTGCTCTGCCAGCTCAAGCCAGCAGACCAACTTTAAAATGCGTTCTCTTCAAAAGTAAGGCTACTTGGGCATCTTTGAGTGAACTCGAGACATTCAAGCAATTATTTTTATGTGTTTTCTGATATGCTCAGGCATTCAAAGACAGGCAATGATGTGATAATAAAGAGCATGTAATTTAGCAGCTGAGGGACTTTTGAACGTGAACGAGGCCTGGCGACAATACCATAGCAAAGGCTGTGATGTCTCTTCCATTTAATTTTCCAATCCACTTCCTCCACGTAGTTAGGAGAAGTGAGTTTTGTTCTGGTTTGATACACCGTCTAATGAGAGGCGCTAAGAGCTTGTTGAAATTGTTCTTTGGTAATGCATTCTGAAGTCTCAGAATGATGAATATTTCTGCTATCTTCTCGCACTGTGTTTAATATATTCCAGAGCTCCTGACTTCTGCTCTCTTTCAACTTTTTAAATCACCGCAGTCTAACTAGTATGAGAGATTTTTTTTTTTACCATAAAATCCTTTTGAAGGCACGAGTGTGGGATGTGAATGTCTTGAGCTGGATATTTGAGCCTTGCATTGGTCGGGTATTTGTATAATACGTTGCCACAGTATTGCAAGTAGTATTGACATTTCTTGGAAATAAAATATTACCAATATGACATATTGATATGAACGGATTAATGTAACGTCAAAAATTATTTCAAATATTCTACACACAATATGTTGTGTAAGAACACGTTTCAGTTTAGCTTTGCAGGATTTGAGGCAGAAACTCTTTCTCAGTTGTAGTGATTTGCTGCATTTTACTACAACAGAGTTCATTTCTATTAAAATCATTAAAGAATAAACTTGACTTGCATGGGTACAATAATTGATAAATTCACAAAGAACAAACAAAGCTATTCAAATTAAACTTACATGCATTTGTCAGCATGAAAGTTTTCAAGTTGTATTTGATGAACAGACTAGATGTTCTATGAACTTCTGGTGCCTTTATGTTTCAGGGTTTTGAATTTAATTAAAACAGATTTCAGCTTTTATCTTGCTTTGCAAGAAGGTCACATTAAAACGCATTTGTTTGAAAAGTTTTGAAGAACATTCATTGTTATTGTCTTTCAAAAGACTTCAGTGTGTAGACTTTTTTTGTTCTACCCTTGTCTCTAGCCATTACACTGAAAGAGAATTTTGAAAATAAGAAAATACATCATAAAAATATAATGCTATAAATTTACATAAGCTCTCATGTTTAAGTTAATACAACCACTTTAATATTTGTTTGAAAATGTTTTTTTTACACACATAATGACTGTCCCACGGTAACACTTTATAACTACACACTATAAATCATCTATTAAGCATTAGCAAACGGTTAATTTATTATCTGTTAAGCATTAATAGACAGTAGTAAACAGTTTATAAATAAAGCTACAAATGCGATACTCTTGACTTATAAGCATATTTATAATGTGCTTAATACTTGTATTTCCATACTTTACTACTTGTTAATAGTTCATTACTAACTGAAGTATTGCATTATTTACAAACCATTTGCATTTAAGAGTAGTTGGCGGCTTTTAAGATCATTTGAATGAGTTATTGAACTCTTAATAAACTATTTAAATCAACATGTATATATTTTATTATCCAGGCATATAATAATGCTATGTATGTTAATAAATGCTTTATTTACTCAACTTCAGTTTTGTGACCTAAAGTGAGGACTATTTATGCTTTGTAAGTCCCTTTTAAATGACAATTAAAGGCTCAGTATCAATTAATCAATAAATGTTTGCAATCTTATCTAAATAAAAAAATTACTGTAAACTTTAAACATTGCCGAATAACAAATTGTCAAAATACAATTAGAAACAAATTCAATTAAATAAAAAAATGGAAAAATACAACAATATAATAATTTAACAATATTTCATGATGCAAAATTTCAAAGTTATTTAGCAAAGTTTAAACTGTAAAGCAATTTTATTTTACATAATATTGCAAATATTTATTTTTTACTTTAAGTACAGTTCCATTTGTGTATCTTCAAATGAATAGAAATTAATAAAATCATTTATTTTTTAATTTTTAAAAATATTACTGAGCCTTTAATTGTTATTTATAAGAGATTTATAAAATATAAATAGTCCTCACTATGTCACAAAACAGGATGAAGTTGACTTAATAAAGCATTTATTAACATACAAATGAACTATTAGTATATGCCTAAATAATAACACATATGAATGTTAATTTGAAAAGTTTATTAAGCATATACTTATATGTCTGAATGATTTTAAAATACCAGCAACTAGTTTTAAATAACTCGTTTGTAAATAATGCAATACTTAAAGTCTGAAAATACTATCATTAAGTACATTATCCATGTGCTTATAAGTCAAGAATAAAGCATTTGTATATGAAGTTATAAACTGCTTACTAACATCTATTAATGTAGAGTTAATGCTAAGAGATAATGAATTAACTATTTGCTAATGCTAAATAAATGATTCATAGTGAGTAGTTATTATAAAGTGTCACTGCTTTTATTTGTTTTTACAATGTGGAAAGTGTGGAACAGTCATGTGTGGAAAGTGGTTGTATTACCTTAAACATGAGAGCTTATGTACATTTATAGCATTATATTTTTATATAGGGCGTCACAGTGGCACAGTGGGTAGCACATTTGCCTCACAGCAGGAAGGTCGCTGGTTCGAGCCTCGGCTGGAGTTTGCATGTTCTCCCCATGTATTCGCGTGGGTTTCCTCCGGGTGCTCCGGTTTCCCCCACAAGTCCAAACACATGCGCTATAGGTGAATTGGATAAGCTAAATTGTCCGAAGTGTATATGTGTGAATAGGAAGGTATGAGCGTTTCCCAGTGATGGGTTGCAGCTGGAAGGGCATCTGCTGTGTAAAACATATGCTGGATAACTTGGCGGTTCATTCAGCTGTGGCGACCCCAGATTAATAAAGAGACTAAGCCGAAAAGAAAATGAATGAATGAATATTAAAAAGAAATACTATAATACTATATTACACAATAATGCTTTCACATTTAACTTGCCTTGAGATACAGATCATTTTTAATGAAAGAAACGCAATAAGCAAATAAAATAATGTATGAAGAAAGAAACTAAATCACTAATTATATTACACTATAATTTAGTAGTGTATATGTGTGAATGACAATGTACGGGTGTTTCCCATTGATGGGTTGCAGCTGGAAGGGCATCTGCTGCGTAAAATAATATGACCCCAGATTAATAAAGGGACTAAGAAAAGAAAATGAATGAAAGAAAATGAATGAATGAATTTATATATGCATTATAACACATAATTATATGCAGAACAAGTAAAATGTCAAGATATTATTTCATTTTGTATTTAGCCTGCATAAAAAACTTGCTAGCTATAATCAGAAGATAAATAATGCTTAAAATGCAATTTCCACCACAAAATACGATTAAATAAGAAAAGATTTTTTGAAATGTGGTGTAAATATTTTATAAGCTGACATAAACATTACACATCCTCTCACTGGATAAACAGGAATGCGCAAAGAGAGTTTTATTACTTTCAAGTCCACAGGGACAAACATGTCCAAATGTGTCAAAAAACACAAGTACAGAATCTGCACAATGTTTCCCTAAAAATGCCAACCAACAAATTATTTATTTATTTTTTTTCCTGAAAGGAAGGTAATGTTCACTCAGTTCTATCAGCTAGATACAGTTAGCTGCTTTATCTGCTTCTCTGCCACCCCAGGCTATGTGCATTTGTTTCATCGAGCCCTGTCTAAGCTTTGAATTCGGGAATTGTGTTTGCACCTTGATGTCTGATTGGATCTTTACAAATGCATGTATATGCAAATCCAGCAATATCAGTCTTTGCTCCGGGCTAAATAAATAGACAGTGGCTGCATCCTAAGAATGCTTTGCAACAACTATGTTCTCGCTGTGAGAGCGGCTCTCTGTGAAAGTTAAATCTCTTTACTTTCTCCAGCTGACATGTTAGACTATACATTGTGTATTTTCCTGCAAGGAAAAATCGATAAAGTGTGTCAATTTCATCAAACATATATCCACAAGAGCCTTCGTCTTATTCACTGTGTTTCAACAAGTGCAGGGTTGAGTTGAGCATGACATATTTCCTAAACACCAGCTTGAAATTGGCTCCATGTCTCATGCTGTGGTTCTAGACCAATCTAGTTTAGAAGCACAATGAAGGCTTTGTAATGTTCGTCGTAATCTCGGAATAAAAACAAAGGTTAAGATGAGGAATATGGAGATAACATTTTGTTTTGTGATTGTTGGAGAAAGTAAAAACAAACAGTGGTGAGGTGAATTTCTCAGCACATCTCCACTTTTAAGAGCTCTTATCAGAAATTCTTGTTAACTGAAGTCTTGTTGACACAAAATTTTACTGACGACAAGCAGAACTCCTCTGTAGTCGGTGAAGCAGTGATCAAAGCTGTGCGGCTGAAGCATTTCATTTTATTGCTCACAGAGAAATGTTTAGAAAAAAAAAGTCACAATACAGTTCACTACATTATAAGATATACAGTCAAGCCACAAAGTTCTGTGATCTTGGTGCAATGTGCAAATACATAAGAGACTTATTGAAACTTTGATTTTGACGTTTCATGATGTAGGGTTGCTGATAGCATTGTTTATCTGCATTGTTTTTTTAAACTAGATTAACTAAAAGAATTATGCAAATCATGTAACGTAAAAAAACAAAACAATTCCCCCTACAATCAACATTTTAGAAATGCTATTGCAACAGGGTATGAATAAAAATCCCATTTTTTAGTTTAAATAATAAATAGATTTTGAACGAAGTATCTCTGCAGCGTTTGTACACAATCACCCTACAGTATAATGGTAAAAATTCACCCTCTATTTTTTTAGCACTACTGCAAATAATAAACCATTTGTCAAAACAAACTGTTTCTGATGTAGCTTTGGAATGCTGACTTTAATACACATACCGAATATCAATATTCAATTTCCTTTGCTCCTTCACAGATATATTTAACAATGTTTATGTGAACGCTTTTGTGAGTTTTGGATATAACTTAGAGTTTATTTTTATAGTTTAAGTGCAGTAATACATACAAAACTAGTTTAAGTGCAGTAAGACATCAAAACCATTGTTTTGATTGGCAGAATCTCAGAGACATGAGGATTCTTAATTAATAGCTTTTTCATCAACAATATTTTGCTGCAGAGGTACGGACAAGGTGTTTTTCAGCTTCCTTTTACAATTGAACAATAAAATAAAATAAAATTTAAATAATAATTCCTTACATTTATATAGTGCTTTTCTAGACACTCAAAGTGCTTTACATTGGGGGGAATCCTCATCCACCACCAGTGTGCAGCATCCACCTGGATTCGATTGCGCCAGACCACACAAAACACACCAGCTGATTGGTGGAGAGAAGACAGAGTGATGTAGCCAATTATAATATGGGGATGGTTAGGAGGCCATGATGGACAGAGGCCAGTAGGCAAATTTGGGATTTTTAACGACCACAGAGAGTCAGGACCTCGGTTTAATGTCTCATCTGAAAGATCGCACTCACTGAGCAGTATACAGATGTTACTACTTCAATGTGTTCCTTTTGGCGCCATTCATACCGCGGCGACAGCGGTACTTGGTGCGCCAGCAGCTTTTGACCGCTGGGTGGCAGTTTAACCACAGATATTCAGCTTTGCCTTTCCACAACACTAAACAGACTTTTCTGTGCGTACCTTATGTGATCAGATGTGTTCAATTAAAATATAATTTCATTATTCGTTTATTATTATGTACAATAATTCAGACATAAAATAAGATAGTAAAATATAATCAACAACGAAAATGTAAATAAAAACATAAATAAAAACATAAATGAAAAAGTCTTGTCTTAGTCCTATCAAAACGGCAAACACTAAAAGCAGGCTAAAAGACTGCTTTATTTATTTATTTAAGACTACTTATTGTACTGAATGTTTGTGCTTTCATGTTAGTTGTCTTTTATTTCTTCAATTCCAAAACGAGTCCTCTTTGCACTTAAAAAGTTTACAATAAAGTGTGTTAACAAATTTTAAATGATTAATTAAGGACATATAATGCTTTGACCTATTGTTTAATATCATTTACAAGCACAGTAGCATATTTAAAGCTGCTGTAAAGGCTATTTCTTTCCGTTCGCATCCCGTCCCTTTGCGCCCCCTGGTGGCTTTTTCACAAACTGCGGTCTTACACTAAAAACAGAGCAGCAGTTATTTCAAACGGCGGCGGTATAAGCCACGGCGGTAATAGCCACTTTGAACTCTCACCTACTGTATAGTCCCCTTCACTATACTTGGGCGTTAGGACCCACACAGACCCCAGGTTGAGTGCCCCCTGCTGGCCTCACTAACACTCTTCCAGCAGCAATCTAGCTTTCCTATGTGGTCTGCCATCCAGGTACTGTCCGGGCACAGCTCTGCTTAGTTTCAATGGGCGACCATGTGAGAGGTACAGAGATCTAGCTGCCGGCAAATGTACATTTTACTTTGAAAGGTACATATTAGGGCTGCACAATATATTGTTTCTGCATCGATATCACAAAGTGCGCATCTGCAATAGTCACATTGTAAGATATGCAATGTTGAGTATGATTTATAGCTGACCGGAAGCTACAGGATACAAGCAATTTGTAGAGTAACTGCTAAGTTGAACCATAATAAAGTGAAAGTTTAGAGTATTTCAAGAGAGGTTAAGACATTTAGACACTAAAAATGAGATGTTTGGAGGCGTAACAAAGATTAGTTGGACTAGATTATTTATATGAAAAAAAATTTTTTTTTACTTAGACTTTTGTATTGTTTCTACTCCAAATACCAAAGTGAAAACAAGATTATTTTACTTCCCCATTGGCAGATCATTTAGACTGTTTTAAGCTAAAAACTCAAAATTTTGTCCTAAAGTGAAAACGAAACAATATTTTATTACTTGATCTACGAATTTGAAATATTTTCGCTAGAAATGAAACAAAGCAAAGTAAGAAAAGCAATTTTTTGCATGGTGATTATTAAATTTCTGTACCTTAATACTGTTAGACTTCCCAGAAAAAATGTGAAGAGCTTTTCAAACCATCTTTTGAAACTGTATTCATATTGAAATGTTTATCTCAGAAAAAATATATTTTCCAATATCATGCAACACTAGTACACATATGCAAGAAACAACAAACACCAACATTTTTCAACAATTTTGCCATAATTAAATACTTTTCATAACCCAGGAAAACAAAAAGGTTATGCTTTGATGTCTTAGTGACTAAATTGCATACATTTTTATTCAACTGAAAACAAAAAAACAAAAACAACAGCTCAATGGGAAATACTTGCATCAGGCTACTTTTTTGCAAAAATACACAAGATGAGAAGGCAGGGCTTGTTGTATAGATCATCTAGACCAGTGAACCACTGTCCCAAACCCAACCAATAGTGTTTTCAAAAGAAAAAGCAAGAATAAAGTGCATTGTGACCATTTTACATTGATTTGCATTTACGAATTTACATTGCTTTTATCTCTTTTGTGGAAACACTGTAAGAAGTAAGAATATACTAACCACACCAGAAATCTTGTCCATATGAAGATAGATAGTATTCAATTACAAATCCTAGTCACTGTTAGGGTGTTTTGTGGTACTTATTTTGGTGTTGTACAAAGAACTGCACAAAAATTGTCATTTATCCATTGCAATATGTCCTTGTAAAGATGATTAGTGTAAAGAAGGACAAAAGCTGTTGGCGTCATACCACTCTGTAGTTTTAATTTTACCTAGAAACTGCAATCAACAGTACAGTGTTTAAATACATTTTGTGGTTTCACAAGAAAATGTAAACTGAAGCACATATTTCCAATGAGCCTGCATTGAAAAAAAGGCATGAAGACCCTTCCATAATCCTAAACATACCCATCATAGGGGCTTCAGTAGATTGCAAAAAACATTACAATGAGATTATAGGAATTTATTTGAATAAGCCACTATAATTTGTCCTAACGCAAAATAGGCAGGAATTGCCATGTTATTGTGGGTTGTGTTTCTGTGACAAAATTTGGCACATACAATTTTGGCACATACAATTTTTGGTGTAATTGTCCCTCAAATCGGCGGATCCAAGAAACAGAACAGCACGATTTGCAATCTGAGCTGCCCTTTACATCAGAGCTCGCTCACTGAGTACAGGCAAGGCTGATCTGTAAGATCTTCCAGCATTTGTCACAGACGTCTCTTGCTTTCAAAGCAGCAATGATTATTCCGTAACACGAGCTATTAATCTACCTTGATGTGATAATTTGTTTCTGCTCTGTTTGGGGGTTTTAAGTGAACTTTGCCTCAGCAGGGCGGCTGAGCAGCTCGTGACGACCGAACGAACAAGAGGCAGCTGCTTTCCTTTCACTCTCTGTCAAAACAATAGCGACGTTAACAAAGCAGAGGGGGCTTCATGCATAGTGCGATGCCATTGCTTTTGACAAGTTGAGGAAAATTATTTGATTGATGAACAAAGTAATTTCCCACTTGTAATTAATACTAGTACGTGTGAAGTCCTTTTGAGAGCAGGCGGCAATATTGCATTAATTCAGGGTTTTAAAAGTGGATGGGAATCCCACCAGACAGAGGGGGCAGGATCTCATTTATCAAAGCACACTCTAAATATCCATGACATTATTAATGGATTCTTTGTTAAAATGAGGCAAAATGATTAAAGAGGTAGAGGAGGAATTATATCTGTTTGTACTTTACTTTTTCCCACTCATATATGAAGTCATGCTCAACAGATCTTCATGGCTTTTGCTTTCTACATCATTTTCTTGTCATTATAGAGCTATTTTACCCCTCTGTCCAATGGCAAAGAATAGCGATATAATGGCCTAAATTGTATTCGTGATGATACAGTTGACCTGATTCAATTTACGCGACTAAATCTGACTCTCTCTCCTTCTCTCGCTCACTTTCTCTCACACATGCAATATACAGTGTGTTGCAAACTAGTTCAACAACTTAACTTTTTCAATTATGGCTCTCCCACACAAGTATCTGAAATAAGATGAACTGATTTTTCATCCTCAAGGACACTTCTATTTTTGATACAGATGTTTGTATCTATACCACGTGTCAGAACTCTCACAATAAAGCCATTTTATCTGTGTATAAGACATTCATCATGTGAGAACTCAGTGGAGACCTTGAGAACACTTGTGTCTGTAAGACCACTTGTTAATACAGATAGATAGATAGATAGATAGATAGATAGATAGATAGATAGATAGATAGATAGATAGATAGATAGATAGATAGATAGATAGATAGATAGATAGATAGATAGATAGATAGATAGATAGATAGATAGATACTTTACAGCATATGTGTAGTCATTCATTTCTGTTTATTTGATGACTAGTTTAGTTTTGGCCAATTCTTAGATGTATATTAGATTTTCACTGACAGCCTTGTTTTAGCCAAGACAACTATGTTTAGAGATCTATTAGAAATCTATTAGACATTGTTTAAAAACAAAAGAAATGCTTGCTGGGTATAAATACTATTTAAATACCTTTAAAGGTTGGAAAACAGACTTTTATAATTATATAAATATAATTTTAAACTGACCAACATTTTCTGAAAATAAATGCTCAAATTAATTTAATGCAATCAAATTAAATGCTTAAAATTGCATTTTGAAGACACTTCATCAGTCGTTTATAAAATAAAATAAAATACAAAACATTTATAAACTAAAAATCATGGGGGTTTATAATTTTTCTAGAGATGTACCATACATTCATTGCGTGTCTTTCAATATATGAACACAATATATAAATCTGTATTTAATTAATACATTGAACATAACATAAGAAAACAAAAAAAGAACCAAATGCAATCAAAAAATAAGATCACACTGATGAAATTTTTGAGTGTGCAAATAGATTTTCTTATATTTCTTATATTTATGATTTTCATATATATATATATATATATATATATATATATATATATATATATATATATATATATATATATATATATATATATATATATATATGTTTTTATTACTTATATGCCATAAAAGCCTAAGTCTTTTGAATGTCGGCGTAACATTTTTATTGTGAGCAAAACACATTTTTTTACATTACAAATCTATATAGCACATACAGTTCTCCATTTTGTATGCTTTTTATTTTTGTTCTTGTTAAAGAATACCTTAACATAGACCAAGGCTTACATTTTATCCTCTTTTTGTCGATGGACCCAGGGTCTTTTCAGCATGAAGTGAGCGCCTGTGTTACTGTATAATTTTGATGGCTTTGCACAAGCCAGGTTGGTGCTATGAATCATTGATTATACATCATTTTAGTATGCCGCACTGCAGACGCCACATTGGGTTCAAATGGAGGAAAGGCAACCTGAAGTCCCTGATCAATACGAGCAAACCTGGGAGAAAGCTGTCAGGTTGAGGCGAAAGACTCCCTTCTGCTCCTCTGGGCTAAGGAGTAACCTTTTCAAAAGCAAGGTGATGAAGAAGCTCATCATTTTTAATGAGGAATTAGCGATCCATTGGAAAAAAAAAAAGATATCAAAGGAATAGAGAGGAGATGGAAAGACTGCCTGACTGATGCATGCTACTCATCAAGATGACAAAAGTCTGACAAAAGTGCCAATTGATGCATTAAAAGATTATGTTAATTAGCGGGATATCTATTTTATTTCAATGTATTACAGTTGGTTTTGCATTTTGAGCAAGACTGAAAAGGAAAAGGCAATTTTGTTTTGAGGTAATCAAATTGCCACCTACTATGAAACCTCAGAAGCTGGTGCAGCTAAGAACTTATTAAATTTTTCACTGTCATGCTCAAAAGAAAATCTAAACCGATCCCGGGAAACTGATACGCTATTTGACAGAAAGCACATCATACTGTATTTTTCATAAGAAAATGACAAATTGCTGCAATTGACAGAAACAGATTCATGGTTAATTAAAAATATAATTGCATGCACTTAAGCCATTTAGAGTAAGATGAATGTGACATCATTAGGCATACTTTGAAAACCAGATGTTCGTTAAATCAGTTTGTACTGGAGACACAATATAATAAATCGAGGGATTCCTACAATTGAGATACATCCAATCCCACAACATGCAATCAAGTTTACCTGCAGAAATGAGCAGTTTCTGCTTTGGAAACACATAAATTGATGTGTCGCTTCATATCTGCATTGCTCGCACTGCTCTATTACTAATACAAAGCTAGACAGCAAATCCACTTATTTCAGGAAAGAAGTGATAAAGAAAATGCTATGCCTTTCAAATTTAACCTGTATTTTGCTGACACATACGGCAGCAGTTACTTTAGATTTGTCAAGGCAGCAGAGCGTCCGATGCCTGTCCTCCGACACGTGTCTCTGCTGGATGCTAATAATTATGGGTGCGTATTTCCCTTCCTCAATTAGCACCTGCTGTTTAATTTATAGGGATGATTTAACAACAGCACAAATGTATGAGTCTGACCATAAATAGAACCACATGCCATGGAGAAAAAACAAGGACACAGTTGTTGCTGAAGACAAACTGCAACTTTACTCGCTTGCCGTAGGTGGAGTGGGCAAGTTCAAATCGTAGAGGTCATTTATCTTCACCTATTAGGTTGGCATTAAAATACCAAGCCTCTGTGCCGGAGCATGGAATTCCGCTGGGAAAAGTGAGCTGCAATCTATGCAAATGCCCCACAGAGATGAATAAAACTATGATTACCTTTCTGTGTTCTTAAAAGATAACACTGGCTGCGCTAGTGTGCTACTAAAGATCCATTATCAATTCATTTGCATGCTGCAGTAGTCTTGCTAGTGTTCTATTTCAGCAGTCTATACTTCAGCTGCCGCCTCTGAGCTCATTGACACCTGTGTTATTATTCTCTGTCAAACATACTGGGAGTCTGACTCACACACTGCTTTATTTCCTTCATAAAAGCCAACCGGAATTATTTCAAATTTGCTACTTTTATGTTAAGTCCTAAAGACAGGCTCCTGTTTCTGCTGTTTTTCACTTTTACTGGTTGCTACATCAATAGAACAGATCTGTGTTCTGGTATTGATGGAGCCTCTGCACCATCTACACTCAGGCTGAGCACTGCATTATTAAAAAAGACATGTATATGTTAAAGGATTTTTATTTTGTTCTGTGCAAGTCAAGCCTAATTGACAGCACTTGTGGCATAATGCAGATTATATGAAAAAGCGATTTCAACTTGTTCCTTCTTTCTTAAAGAGCCCCTATTATGGGTTATTGAAAATGACCTTCCATGCAGTGTGTAACACAGCACTAAGTGAATGAAAACATCCAGCTGAGGTTTAAATCTGAAAGTGCACCGTTTAAAACTATTGATTCTTTAGCAAAATAGTTGACTCAGAGTCGAATAAATGAATCGAGTTCGTCGACATGGTACATCACCAAATATGTAGTTCCAGATCCGGTAAAATGTGAATGTGCCTTTCCCTTCAGACACTAGTAGAGCGTGGGGGATTATGGGGCTTCGGGGAATAAAGGGTTAAAGTTAATTTTCACAACAATACCACATTATAGCTAACCTAGTGCTGTGTTTGCTCCTGTCATATTTCTGATTTTTGATTCAATAACCTTCGCTGCAACGTGGGATTCGCCGGCCGTTTGGAGCAGCAGAGACTATTATGTATGGGACTAGGCATGGGACAATAACCGTTTTCAAGGTATACCACAGTTTGGAAAAGTCAAGGTTTTAAAACCGCCAAAATTTTCTGTAATACCGTTCCTAAGGTATGTGTAAGATTTTTTTATTTACATTTTTTTTCTTTGTTTTTAGGACAACAGTATCTCCAGCAGAAATAATATCCAAATTTGCCATTTTAAATTGTAAAGAAATCTGTGTTTTTAAAACAAACGAAGACAGCAGAAGTCAATGATTCATTTGAATTATATAGTCTGACATGTTTACTGCTCCAAAATATCACAAATCTTTCAAAAAATAGAATATATTGTTCTTAAAGGGGAAAAAAGTTTTTGTTTTTTTACCCAGACATTTAAAAAGAATATATTTTAAAGCAGTGAGCACAATACCGTGGTACTGTGAAACCATGATGTTTTTATCTAAGGTTATCATACCGTCAGAATTTTATACAGGCCCATATGGGACTTTGTCAGACTTTCACAGGGACTTTGTCAGTAACTGTTACAGTTCAAATGGACCGGTTTATTCTTTCTCCGGATCATAACATGTAAGTGTCATTAAAATTGTTGGCTCGTTTTGTGTAGTTTGCAAAATATGTGTTTTATTGTGTGTTAAAAGTTGTAATCGCCCCATGTGGTTTGTAATCACATATCTATTATAGATCAGTGCTTGTAGTGTATCTCTCAGGTTAAATCTTTATGAGGCTGTTCATATATTGTGTCCAAAACCACATTGAAAACGCGACGTGTGCTTCTCTCTTTGCTTTGGCCACCATCAACTGTTCCTACACACGCACACTTTTGCCACTGTGTGGATTAATATTGAATGTGTGTCGTTGTTATTACTTCCGGTTAGGTTTAAGAGTAGAGTAATATGCTGGTGTTTAACTCCATTGCTTTATTGCATTACTGCTTTGAGATCTCACATAATTTCTGCTACTACATACTGTAGCCATGGTGGGCATCCTCTTTCTTTCGCTAAACGCAGTTGACCAATCACAACAGACTGGGTCATTGGTCCACTCAGCGCAGAATAGCTTCATGCTAAGGAGGGGTTTGGGAACAAATGAACTGCTGAACAAATCATATGGCAGTCGTAGGGATAATTAGGTAAAAATAAATGCATATTATAAGACAATGAATGTGTTTTTTGACCTTGTATGCATATCAGCCTGTTGTTGGAGACCCCTAAAACCAAAATATGACCTTTTATAATGCAAAATAGGGGCTCTTTAAAAAAAGGCACACATCTGGGTCACAATAAGACACTTGAACCTCAAAGTGGATCAGTCTATAAATGTTTAAATAGACACTCAATAATATAGAGTTTTCACAGCATAGCATGCTATGAAAAAGTATGTGCTATAGTTTTAGTTATGAACCTTTTCTGCATAAAGTACACTGTAACTTTGTTGCCATGACAATGCAATATCATAAACCTATAATAAAATATATAATACATATTAATCCTCAAACAACATGTTTCTTATTAAGTATTCATATAAGCACTTTTATAAAAATCGCCAGCTTCATATTTCATTTCAGAATTTGCCACATTTACTTGCAAGTGCCTGGAGCTCATTTGTTTTTTAATAGTTTCTTTTTGTGGTTAACATAAGTTGTAATGCACAATACCCAAATTATTCATTATTAAATAGCATGATAGCCATGTGCCACATATACGCTGTCAAGTTTCAGGAGTGACAATCACATTTAAAAACAGGAGTGATACCCCTAAATTATCATAGCATGACTCACTTCCGAAATTGCTCAGTGGTAACCAAAGGAACATTCTTGGGCATTTGGTATGCTTACATTTTTGGCCAATGTCATAACACAGTGACCAAAGACTCATCATGGTCAGCAACTAAACCCCCATCAACAGAGGCATCTAGCAGAGCATGTGAGTGAATGCCAATGTGGTAAACTCAGGGCCCATCCACTCATTCTGCTCTTATACTCCTCATTCTCAAGTTTCCCAAGTTTACTCATATTCTGCTCTGATGTAAAACTTATTTGCACTCTTCTTTCTTAAATAATTGTCTCAATTACAGTAACAGTTATGAAATTACTGTATAAATGTGACTGGCCAGCTTATGATAATGATTTATTTCTTTATTTTTTTGTTTTTGCTGCTTTATTACCACTATTTTCTTCTGATTAATTTGTTATTATTCATTCATACATTCATTTTCCTTCAGCTTAGTCCCTTATTTATCAGGGGCCATCACAGGGGAACAAACCACCAACTATTCCGGCATATGTTTTAATGCCAACTGGCAATCTTCTTGCTGTGAGTAGATAGTGCTAACCACTGAGCCACCGTGCCACCCCTCATTTCTTATTAATTAGGGATTATTAGCTATTCCAGGTGTAACGATACATTAATATGGATATCCTGATCCAATTACGAATACAATGTATTGCAGATCTGAGTGAAATGTACCTCTATACATTTATTTTGACAGTCTCCATCTCTTGAGCCATATTTTAATAATATTAATTTAGACAGATTGCTTATTTTACACATTCTTGAACCAGCACATCACACGGGGGAATTTAGGTTGATGGAGCAAAACATTTAGAAAGGAAATATTACTCACACTCATTCCCCAACTCTGGTGTTGACTGGTACAGTATTTATGTTTGGAAGGATGTTTTTTATTCATATTAGGTGCAACTGAAGTGATGCAATGTCCACTTATTATAAGTAAAAAAAAGAAAGGAGGGAAAGCTTGAGATATTTTCATTAACTTGATATGGGCTTTGATTTGTTTTGCTATTTTTGTATGTTTTGTATTTGTTTAAGCAAGATCTGGGTAACATTAATGTGCCAAGATGTAGCTTGTTCCCTGTAATTTCTTGCTCCGTGGATTCAAAAGAGAGCCAATATTGATACATTTAACTTTGCCACTGTCAACTAGTTCAGTTTATGTTTGGAAAGCTGCTTATTTCACTTATCATTACTATATTATAGCTCTATTTAGTATAATAAAACAGGCAGGTCTAGGTCAGAATATTTTTGATATGTAGCAGTAGTTATATGTTTATTGTGGGCTCATAATTAGGCCATTGCTTAATTAATATATATATATATATATTTTTTTTTAAATTTTTTTAAATTTATTTTAATTCAGTAGGAGTTAATTCAGCTGTAGAGAATGTGGAGTGTGTGTAGAGAAGGTTGTCATTTATGTACATATTGGAAAAAACTCTGAATGTAGAAAAAAAAACAAGATTAGGCACTAAAAGTCAACTGAAAACTCCACTACATTATATTTGATTAATGAATGCAGGGCTTGTGAATGTAGAAATGGTGGTTATTTCTTCCAACTACGACATATCTGTGATATCTCTTTAAACAATGTGTCTTTTTAATCTTATCTATAGCTAAAGGTGCAAGAACATTTGTCGAAGCACTGTTACACTTCTTACATTTCCAGGTGAAGTTCAACTTATAAAGCTGTCCAATTACTGTAGTTTGCTTAGTCTGTTCAAAAAAAGAATAAAACAGAGGAAGAACTTTTATTCAACAGTAGAATGTATTTGGGGGAAGTATATATATATGTATGTTCTATCATTCTAAACTGTTCTATCATGTAATATAGAATATAAAATAATAATTATAATAATGAAATACATTAATAGAAGGAAAAAAGCTTTGACATTTTTGTGTATTCTAGCGTAATTAGCAATGTTAGTTTCAAGGTTTTTTCCGACAGCAATGATCTGCAGAAAATAAGTCTTGATTGAACTGATCTAATTTAGACATGCACATGGTAATTTTGCCACAATGTTCTAAGGAAACAGGCATTTAAAATCCATTTGCCTGAGTTTTTTCAGTTTGAAAGGATATATTGCTGATGCAACAGGATATACAAGGGTAGATTGCATAACATATCATTTGAGTAATAATGTATGATATTATTAGGCTTTCAAATTTATTTTTATATTTGGCACATGTAGTGTGATAATCATTATTTGGTAAGATGTGACATCTAGAAAGATGGACCAAACTGTTTTTTTCTTGTGACTTTTTTTTTTATGACTAATTTGGTCGTGCATGTTAGCTTGTGTTTTGCAACCATAGCAACATCTAAGTGCTTGATCTGATTCCTTACCTATAATTTCCATATACTGTGGCAATGCAATTAAAATCTTATGAAGAAACTGAAAGTCAATTTAACTTCCTTTACTTAAAAGTTACGAAACCCATATTTGATGAAATAACTTTAATTTTCAACAAATGAATGCATTTGTATTTCTGACACAATATATTTAAAAAAAAAAAAGAAAGAAACTGCAACTTTTTTAATCTGAATTTTATAGAAAAAACATATATTGCAGTGTACATGTATGCATTTTCCCCTATCACCCAAATCTAGGCCCACACAAAATGTGCACACACAGAAATCCATTTTTTTAGCCCATCACTGAGTGTGTGTATTTACTTGTATAAATGTGTGTAAATTTATATTTATTCAGATTTTAAAATAATTTCAGTAATTTTATTGACTAATATGAAAATGTTCATTTGATTCATTTACAAAACTGTTTGTAAAGTCTGTCTTTTAGTTCATACATTACAAACTTGCTTTCTTTACATAACAAGTGGATCAAGATGGATTTGCATTGTAAACATTAAATAAAAGTTAAAAAAGCTATTATTTTTTATTTCATATATTAAGTTTTTAGTTGCAATACTTCTAAAATCATTCCGCATAAATCTGCAGAATTTTTACAAAATTCTCAGCAGTAATAGCAAAAAATGTCTGCAGATTCTGTCTGGCCCTACCCATATCTAACAACAGGGGAGGACTTAACCAATAAGCAAGGTAAGCAGCCACTTAGGGCCCTCGGTTATTAGGGTGCCCCGACCAATGCCAAGAAGCCTATATTAATCATATAGCCTATTATTTAATACATTTTTTATCATATGCTGTAAAATCTGTCTATAACCCTTAAGATTTTAATGTTATTATTTCTTTTCAAAACCATGAGCCCTCATGAACAGTGGAACATTCCTTCCGTCCTGCAAATGCAAATATTAAAATCTAACCACAAATATGGCTAACTCACAGTGCATATGTGGAATTGCTTAGGGCCCTCAAATCACTAAGTCTGCCCCGTCTAACAATCATGCATATCCCAAGATTCTGCAGCTTTCAAGTAGTCTTTAATTTCTATTTCATAGAAATGTACACATACACACAAGTACACGCACACACACACAAAGCTGAAATTAATTTGGATTGTTTTGTATCTTTTCAATAACCATTGCAGTTTTAGTAATAAGTTGATTTAGTTTACATGTATTTCCTATGCTTTATTTTATTTTTTATTTTATTTTATCTTTTGTTTTACTTTTTCATCCTTTTTAATTTAATTTAACAAATTAAAAATATTTTGTTTATATAGTTTGACTTCATTTTATTATTTGGTTATTAAGTAATCAAAAGATCTCAGTTTGATGGTTTTATTTATTTATTTATTTATTTTTATGGTTTAAGTTTCCAGTCATTTTCTACTGATACAGGTCTGGTAATTCTGCTATGCTAGTTTCCATCAGATAACCAAAGTTTAAAGTAATCTATTTTATTGCAGATGGAGCATCCTAGGTCAGGGTCTGCAGAAAACCGATGGATGAGGAAATGTTATTCTAGGCCCATTGACAACAGCAGTTCACTAAGGACTGTACTATATTTCCCTAGTTTTCACTAAGCCAATTTTGGAATTTAAGTGAAGGCTTTGTCCCTAGTGCATGTAAACAGTTGATCAAGCACTGGCGAGCTGGGATGAGCCAGTTCCGATTGATGACTAGACTATTGATTGGACAGAGAAAACTCCCTAAGGTTGTTTCTTAAGTTAAGCTAGGCAAGTCTTACAAACACATCCACAACCCCGAAGACATGAAAAGAGACTTTTGTGCACTGTGGGCCTTTTGGTATTAACATTAAGCCTTTAGAACTTGTTTTTAGTATTTAAATGGCTAAAAACATCAACTTTACCCAAATATCTCAATGTTTCTCTCTTTTCGACTTCGCAGCAGATATTCAAATAGGTTTTGCAGGGTCCTTGTCAACAAATTTCTTATGCAAAACGTCATTCATAATGCATTATCTTCATCACCATTGCATTACATCGATAATCACTTTTTAGGATTGATGTAGTTTGTCAAGTAATAACCTACTGTGACACGCAATACACTTTGCAGATTAAAAATTTATTACAATCTGAGTTACTGTGTAAATTCTGGAGCATGGCGAAGAAAACAAGTCTATTTGTGCTGTTTATTACAGTGAGCATAATGCAAAATTCAGCAAGCTGCATTTCTGAGTGAGTTTCAATCATTTCAGGTGTTCCTTTAACAATATAATTGTTTATTTGAATCATGCTGATAAAAGGCCTCCATTACATATTTTGTTAATGAACTGCATTCGATTTTGAGTGCCAGCTCTCACAAGCAATATTTTCCCAGCAGTGCGTTCTTAATTTCAGAATCATTTCAGATCTTTTAGGACAAAGGTAAAAGAGTGACCATCACTAGGTGGCAATGTAGTGACACAGTAAAATGAATCGTGCACATCCTGCAGTCCAAATGGATGTCTAGAGAGCAGCAATTCACCACACAGCCTAGAGCATCTCCACTAATTTTCTTAATTTAATCTGAGGTATTTCAAAATTGTTTGTTAGGCCACTTGACAGGTTCCTCAAAATGATGAAAGATGCTTTCATACGCATATATTTATAAATAGAATGCCTAACTTACATAAATGGTTGTGCAGTGTGTAATTTTTGTCCACTTAAGTGTAACATGTTTAGTAGACTGCTCTGCTGAATCCATAACTATTTAATGACTACATGCAAAAGAAGAGAGAGAGGGGGGAGGGGGGAGGGAAAAATAACTTTCACTTGTGACTTCACAGGGAAAAGATCTAAATTGCTCATTCCTGTCTGTATCTAAATCACCACGGACAGCTGGTCTAGCTTTTCTAATGTCTCTCAAAGCTCTGCTGTTTACAACATTGAAGCTCAAAAAAATATTCTTGAGCTGCAAATAAGGATATTATTATGATTTTAAGGGATCATGTGATAGTAAAGTCTAGATTTGTTATGCAGAAAATTAACTGTCATAAGAAAGAAAAATGTTCAAATAGAAAAATACTGATAAATATGTAATATTGTAATAATATGTATCAATATCTCATAGCTTTTCCTCAAAATGATGAAAGATGCATTCATATGCAAAGGAAACTTACATTAATGGTTGTGAAATATGTTATTGCACACACATGCACGCACACATACAGTGCTCAGCATATACAGGTTCACCCCTGAAATCTATCTTTTATATTCATATTTTTAATAGGAAGCTATACAATATTATATTTGTGCATATATATTAGATTAGTCAGTACTCAAGCCAAATCTGGAGCTTATCTGACAAAATAACTTACAATAATGGTCCAATTGTAGAACACTCAAATTTATGTTATAGAAAAATATTAAATACAATTTTTAAAAAAGAGGAAAAAATCTAGAGAAGCAAAAAATGTAATATTTTGTAGGTTGCAACTTTTTTTTTGCAATATTTTGCTTGAATTTAATTGTATTATCTATTAATTTCTAAATATGTTTTGTGACTAAAATATTATTTTAATAAACAAATCTGTTTAATAAATCTGTTTTGTTTAAATGGCCCACGAATTTCCATATTCACTGAGAAATGGATAAAAATATTCATTTTCAAAATGGGGTATACTCAATTATGCCGAGCAATGTATATATGGTAGATTGCTGCATTGAAATCATAACTATTTAATGACTAAATGCAAAAAAATAAAATAAAATAAATAAACCTTTCACTCATGACTTCACAGGGAAAATATCTAAATTGCTGAATCCTTCAAAAAATCTTTTTGGACAGCTGGTTTGTGACATGCATGATGTTCTCACATGCCAACCTTTTCCAATGTCTTTCAAAGATCTTCTGCTGTCTACAGCATCAGGAACAGTGACAGGACCTGGTAAAGGAGCTGAACTGGCAAGGCATGTCAGACCTTGCAGTGATTTCTCAGAAAGCTATTTCACATTAGCATTAAAGTGGTCCTTAACAAAAAGGTACATACAGACTGAAAAGTAGCTCGAAAGATGCATTAGTTGCTTCAAAAAAATCTTTTGACTTAGTGGCTGCAAAATAAAGAAAATAAAAGTGATGTCAATTAGATTTAACAAAGTTGTTAGGGCTAATTTATTAAAAATTCAGCTGAAAATCATTTCAGTGTCTGACATTTGAGATTCTAAAGGGAATGAAGACAAGGGTAAGAAATTGCTAGGTTTAAAAAATGCATACACAGCAATGTCATTGTGCCGTGCACACTTGCAGCATTAGAACTAAAGCCCCTTTGTGATCTGTGTATGGATGTCAATGTTGACAAGTGCCACAGACAGAAAATCCTTTCCCTGAGGGAATATGCAAGCTAGGCACTATCACAGAGTGATCTGGCATAAAGCAAAATAAAAGGGTTGAGAAGGTTATCTAGAAAACTTCCTCATCCCTTCAATGCAGGCAACATTGCCTTATGTATTGTTTCACAAATGGTAACTCTGTGATGTCTGAAGAGTAAAGCATCCTCTCCCTATGCTTTGGTTGGAGGCTGGCGGTGCCTTTTAACATATCTGTGCTACTTTACCCCTCACACACCACAGGATAACACTTTCTCTGGAATGAAAACAAGTAAAGCACATCAAAGTGCTTTAATAATGCAAATCCCACGGGACACTTTGTCCTATACAAAAGAAGCTCACAAAATATGAGGTGGCAGTAGAAGTTGCTAGACATATCAGGTGAACTGAAATGTTGGTGGAGCTCAAAAACTTGAAGTGTCTTCCACACAACATGCTTTAATCATTCATTCATTCATTCATTTTCTTTTCGGCTTAGTCCCTTTACTAATCCAGAGTCGCCACAGCGGAATGAACCGCCAACTTATCCAGCATATGTTTCACGCAGCGGATGGCCTTCCAGCCCAACCCTTCACTGGAAAACATCCATACACACTCATTCACACACACACTCATACACTACGGTCAATTTTAGCTTACCCAATTCACCTGTATCAGGTGGACTTGTGAGGGACTTGTGAGGGAAACCGGAGCACCCGGAGGAAACCCACGCCAACACGGGGAGAACATGCAAACTCCACAAAGAAATGCTGAGACTCAAACCAGTGACCTTCTTGCTGTGAGGCGAACATGCTACCCACTGCGCCGACCATGCTTTATTCAACAGTCTATTATTTAAAAGGTCTCATCAAAACTGTATGTCACACAAACAGGGATTTTTTTATTATTTTATATGCCATTTTACGAAAATAAGTTGGTAGGGGATACATTACATAAGTGATACAGTTTTGTATTCATTTATGAAAAGTGAAAAGAAAGACATTTGCAGTGGAAATCATAATTAAAAGACTTGACTTTGCCATATTTTAAATTATTGTGTTTAATAAAAGTGCCATTGTTAAGCATATTTTACCATTTAAATATATCCTAAATCAGTTTAAAAACACTTAAATGAGACATTTGAAAAAAGAACAAAATTACCTTCAGATACACCCCAGTTATATGGTATAAATTTGGTGGTAATCTCCTAATTATCTGAGAAACTGACATTTAACCATTTAACTGACAGCCTAACTTTGCGGTTTTCACAGATTTTTGAAGATAAGGTAAGCCATTCTTAAGTGACTGAAACCTTCTGAAAACAGTTCATAGGCCAAAGGCATAAAGACCCTTTCAGCCATAGCAAGAAGTTGGTCATTTCAAATCTGTAATTGTTAGAATATTGCATCTTTGCAATGTCACCATCTCATTCATTTCCCCCAAAAAGGCTGGCCATCTGTACAAAACAAATGCATGAGAGAGGACAGAACAATGCAAAGAATCTCAATGGTCTGTCATTTCAACACTGCAGCTAAAATTGCTCTCCAGTTCAGCTCTGAATAGTATGACGATCTGAATCTCAAAATACAGTGTCTTGACGCTTAGAGTTTTGACTGAAAGCCTGACTATAGTGACCAAACCTCTCATCAGCAGAAAAAAAATGCAAGGCTAACCCTCACTAAGTAGTATGCTGTGTGGACAAAAAACTGGCCCAAATATTACTGTAGTGATGAAAACTTGTTTAATGTGTTTGGGTCTGCTGGGAAACAATTTAGAGGAAAACATTGGTGGTAAACTCATGTATAAAATAAAGTCTTCTTCACAATTTGAATGTGGAAATTTACATTTTCCTGCTTTCCAGATCCTACTAAAACACAGAATATGTCAACCTGACTGTTTAATAAATAATAAGTTACACTTTGCATCAGTTTAGAAAAAGCTGTTGCCTATAACATGCCAAAAATATATTAATCACTGCAATAAAAAATATAATGATAGTCTTTTATGAATTTATGAAAAAGTTCATTTATTTATAAAGCACATATAAAAACTATGGAGCCAGATCAGTCTTAAAAATAATACATTTACAAAATAAAATTCATACATCCACAACACCATTCACGTTTCCAAAATCCAATGTGTAAATTCAAAACAAGCTTTAAAAAATACTCAAATCCAATTCGTAAATTCAAAACATGATTCAAAAATACACAAATTCAATTGGTAAATTTAAACCACGATTCAAAAATACACAAATCTAATTCGTAAATTCAAAACACGATTCAAAAATACACAAATCCAATTTGTAAATTCAAAACACGATCCATAAATACATAAATCCAATTCATAAGTTCCAAAAACGCTAAAAAAATATACAAATTCAATTCGTAAATTAAATATACGATTCATAAATACACAAATCCAATTTGTAAATTCAAAATATAATTTATAAATATGCAAATCCAATTTGTAAATGTAAAATATGATTAATAAATATACAAATCCAATTTGTAAGTTCAAAACATGATTCAAAAATACAGAAACTCAATTCGTAAATTCAAAACACGATTCAAAAATACACAAATCCAATTCATTCATTTTCTTTTCGGTTTAGTGCCTTTATTAATCTGGGGTCGCCACAGCGGAATGAACCGCCAACCTATCCAGCACATGTTTTATGCAGCGGATGCCCTTCCAGCCACAACCCATCACTAAGAAACATCCATACACACTCATTCACACACATACACTAAGGACATTTTAGCTTACCCATTTCACTAATATCGCATGTTTTTGGACTTGTTGGGGAATCCGGAGCACCCGCAGGAAACCCACGCGAACACAGGGAGAACATGCATACTCCACACAAAAATGCCAACTGACCGGCTCGAACCAGTGAACCAGTAAAATATTAATGATTTTTACTTGTGAATTCTCGAATTGTGTGTTTACAAATTTACAAATTGAATTTTGTAAATGTGAATTGTGCTGTGCATGTATGAATTTTCATTTTGTAAATGTATTATTTTTGAGACTGATCTGGGTTTATAAAAACAGCCACGAAACTGACCAAAGTGATGTAGATGTAGAGTAAAATATAGAGACAATTATAAAAACATAGAGGTAAAACCAAGAGAAACAAGAGAATACATTTAAAAACAAAGCAATCAACAAAACTATATTAAAATATTAATATTAAAAAGCCAAACTGAACAAGTACATTTTGTGTCAGTGATTTAAAAATAGATAGTGATGGTGCCATTCTAATCTCAAAGTGTTCTTCAAACTATACATTGAGCAAAAGCAATTCAATCAAATTAAACAAACTAAATAAAGCAAACAAGCAATTACATCTTATACACACATATGGTTTAATACATGGCAGATGTCAGGAACTTTGTGGTAGCAAATCTCAAGTAAACAGCTTATTAAGGATATGGAAAGAAGTCGGCGGGGGCAGCAGTGGCACAAGCCTTTCCTCAAAAATTGAAAAGAGAGAGCTACTGATGCAAAGACAGAGCTTGTACTTGAATGATTGAGGTTATGCAGGTGACCTCATAAACTAAAATCCATGGCAGCTTCCCAAGGTGAACGCTGAATTATGCTGTCATTAAAGGACAGGCCCTGGCAGCCAAGGTTAGTATGTAAAACATAATCATCTTCTTCCCTCTACCAGTCTGTCATTATTGGTTCTTATCAAGCAGAATTTATCACACCTTCAACACTGCTATCGCAAAGCTAGATGCCACTGGAAATTGGATTCTAGCAAAGCCACCTAAATTGGATCTGCAGCTACCAGCCATATTAGGCCTAGTCACGTTAGGTTAAAAAAATGATGCCTGATGAGAGAATTATTCTATCTTGGAGTATCAACAACTCAGCGTGCAAAACTTGATTTCTGATCAACTCCCGACACTTAGCTCTAACCAAGGGGGGATATTCTCCCATCAAATCGTGAATATTTGGACACCCGATGTTCATCACCCAATGAATTGCACTGCTGGAGTGAATATGACCCTGCATGTGTCATATATGGAAAAATGTCGAGAGCTTACAGAGTTGATTTCATGTTACAAGCAATGCAAGAGGGAATGTGCTTCTCAGTCCCAGCCACTAAACGCTCTTGTCCTTCATTGATCTTCCCTGCTGACTGCACTGGCGGCACACTGCTGCTTTTCTCTGTTCCAAAGGCTTGCAAATGTGCTAATGGTATTGCCAACCCTAAATCTGCAGTGACTGGGAATGTGCCATCATGTTAAGCAATAATTCTTGCTGAGGCTTTTCGGAGGTCGCACAGTATGTAAGAAAGCAGAAGACTCTTGCACTCTTTATTTCATACAGCAATTAGGGCGCATTCAACACTTACATAAAATACACTATATATTCTTACTGTAGATGATGAACTGCGCAAACAAAATGAGGGATTTCTGTAGATCCCAACTGGCAAAGAGAGAGGGAAATTGCTGTACTGTATTGTGTATCAGCATCATGTAAAAACTTGCAGGGTCAAGACAGCTTTATCTTTAAACATGGATTCTTTGCTTAGAAGAGCCGTTTGCACTGTTTATATGTCACTGAGCATGTGAACATAATATAGCCTGGCAGACACAGTATTGCCCTTTGAAGACAGATTTGACCTAACAATAAGTTTGATTGGAAGTGGCTTTCTGGTAAATTTATTGCTATTTTTCCTTTAAACGTAGAAATTCATTTTAATTCAGGTTTATCTGGGTTTTATTCAAAATGACAAACACAATGCCAATTCAGTGAATGTATTCTCATACAACATGGATAATCAACTGGCTTTCAAAATAGTCCTGGACTAAAAGAAAGACATAGGTGTTAGGGCAACCCATCTGGAAAAATAAAATGTATGTCCCAAGAAAATAAATGAACAATAGACCACGTTAGAGACATTATCAGTTGAGTAATGTCACATAAACACAGTGATACAATGACTATGCTTACCTAAATCTGAGCAAGTCAATAACATGATTAAGGTGTTTATATGAGTCGCTTTAGAATGTTCCTTTCATATTCCCATTTTACTTGTTATAGATTGATTACTCATCCCATCATCACACTATCAAATGTTTCCTCCAAAGTTTCATGTAATTTCGGGTGTTTCATTTGAAAGCTTCACTTCACTTTCATTTGCAGTTTCACTTTCATTCAGCAACATTTCATTCATGATCCAGCGACAAACTCTGAAGTATTGGATGAGATTATGAGGTAAGGACTGGTGGGAGTGAGTTGTTTTAATGGAATTTGACACCAAACAGCGAATGGAAAGAAAACTTCTGCATTTCCCGGACATCATTTGTAAAATTGTGTTAGGTGATGGAGGGTGTGATGAATCCTTGAGTTCATGGTGCATGCACTTGTGACCTTGGAGATGCGAGTGCATATGGTTCTGTACTGACTCAGTAGCTATAGAGAATACAGATGGTAATAATTAATTTGATTAAGGTGTTTATAAGTCTGAATCATGGTGGCACAGTGGGTTGCACGATTTGAGCCTCTGCTGGGTCAGTTGGCGTTTCTGTGTGGAGTTTGCATGTTCTCCCCGTGGGTTTCCCCCATAGTCCAAAAACATGCCCTATACAGTAAGTGAATTGGGTAAGCTACATTGTCTGTAGTGTATGTGCGTGAATGAGTGTGTGTGGATGTTTCCCAATGATGGGTTGGAGCTGGAAGGGCACCCGCTGCGTAAAACATATGCTGGATAAGTTGGCGGTTCATTCCGCTGTGGAGACCCCAGATTAATAAAAGGACTGAGCCAAAAAGAAGATGAATGAATGAATGTTTATAAGTCTGTACTGCACTTCAATAATCAACTAAAATGGGAATACTCCACGTCTTAATTCAATTTGTGTTTATTGTATTTATGACTCGAGGTTAAGGTAATCAAAACCCTCTGTTTACATGGAGGACTCTTAATCAAAGTATTGTCTTCACTGTATTAAACTCTGAGTACTGGTGTACATGAAACATACTGAATGATTCCCTCATCGTATCTGCACTTTAAAGCAAGCTTGTTTAATAAATGATTACATTTACACATTTAGCATTACGCACAGGGAAGTCATTTTTATCTTAAACTTTAATTACTTTTCATTTGATTCACTTTCAGAACACAAGTTTCATATTTACTTGTTTTAAACAATAATGCTGAATTTAAAACATTTCCAGTGTAAATTCAGTAAATATGAATATTTTCTCATCATCAAGCAGGGAAAATCCATTGACTGCCGGCCACTGTATAGTTGCAGCATTCCTAAATATAGACATGGTCTTGGTGGCAACCCCACTTGAAAGATAAAAATGGATCTCCCAGGAAGAGAATTGAACAACAGACAATGAGTCATGCACATTTATTTTCAGTATGCATTAACTGAAAATCCATCATTGCTGCTCAGGAGTGAGTAAGTGGTATTATCTGTGTTTTATGGTAGTAGTATTAATCCACCTTAGGTACACAGCCATATATGAAAATTATCTGCTTTCTAGTTGAATTTTTCATCATACACTTAATTTAAATACCTTCTAAACTTTTTAACTAATAGATGTTCTCTTAATGGCATTAGCTGGGTTTAGACACTCCCAAATAATACTGAATGTTTAAAAAAATACTTTGTCACTCTTCTACTGAAATACCTTAACCTCATTAAGAATGGTATTTAGAGAGGTGAGTGTAACTGAGGCCAGCTAGAAAGTGCTCACAAGAACTGCATTTTTATTAGTGCACTTGTCTCCCATGTTGGAAACACTAGTGTCGTGACCCACATGAGAGTGATGTTAATGGGGTTGCGTAAACCAGATGGAAGTGAAATTTATGGCGGGTGGGTATGACGAAGATGAACTTGTAGGAGTTTTGTGAGTAAACATCACTTCATAGGCCTAATGTGACAATCTAGCTATTGATTCAAGTGGTTTTAGCATCCTTGTTAGCTTGCCAGCCTTCTACTGTATGTCAGAAACAAGTTTGATAGTAGACCCTGAGCTGCTATATTGGTGTCATGACAATATGAAAGGTATAAGGGTGAGTTTAACCGAGGTCAACTAGGAGTTGTTCGAGTATCCTTCACTCCCTTTGCCTCAAGAGGTGCATTAATTGACATTAGAGGCTCCGTTCTTACTAGAGTTCCTCCTCCCAAGCTAGAAACCCTAGTTAGATTCCATTTCAAAGTGGACGAGTAGAACCTTAGGGGTTACTCTGATGTTTTGACCCATATGGGAGTGATGTTTATGGGGCTTTAATTATTGATTTATTTATTTACCACTAAAACACTAAGGGCCCTATCATACACCCCATGAAATAAGGCACAAGATGTGTTTGACATGATTTGTTGCTATTTTCAAACCAACGCAACCCTAATTTTCAAGTTTTGCCTCACGTTGTTTAAATAGCAAATCCATTTGCACAACTTTGTGGACTCATGGGTGTTCCGAAAGGAGGTGTGTTAACTGAACTGAAATAGATCACGTCACTGACCAACTGAAAGATGGTCTAAAGTCCAGCCCGGAGCGTGCTATAGTTATGGGCCTGAGCAAGTCAAAATGCATACACATTGCTTAATACATACAGGATGTACAGCAATACACAAATATCTTTACATATGAAAAAAATTAAAGGATTAAAATGTCAAGAAAATGTTTATTTTATACATAAATTTAAAAAACCAATGCCTCCATATCTCATCCAGGTTTTTTTTTTTTTCAGATTATTCATGAAAATTTGCATTTGTATAATGTTATTATTATTAGCTGTATTGTTTATTATATGCATATTTATAAATATTTATATATATTTATATTGTTTTAATAAAATCAAGTTTATTAGATTTGTCCACCTGTTGGGTTTTGAAGACGTATGATTCACCATATGGGGAATAAGAATAAGACGTGTGTTTGGATATAACTCAATGATTTGTTATAGTAATGTTATAATAATTTATAATAATTTGTTATTATTGTTCATGTATTCATTTTCTGGAAATTAGAACTGAATTTAAAAATATTTTTGAAGAAAATCTTTGCGCTTAACAACTGAAATTAAATATGTAGGCTATTGGATGTGGAGGCTATTGGAGTGCATACAACACTGTTTTTTTATCCATGAAAGTAAAGGAGTAAAGAGTAAAAGTAAACTAAAGAGAAAGTAAAGAGGTTTAATGGAGGAGGCTCATTCTTTATCTTCACACTGCAGATGGTTTAACTATTTTTTTTGCCAGCAAAGCGCAGTTTTTCCACTTACAAAGTCTGCCATTTAAATAGCAAATGCGCCATGGCGCGACACAACTGACTCTTAAAGGCAATATGAGATGAGACTCTAATTGGTTTAATGCACGTTATTCTCAAAACACACCTATAACTCATTAAGAGAATAGGAACAACCCTGTTAGACCATGCGCCAGGGTGCAGAGCATATTTTAATATTCTTAAAACAGCAAAAGTGTATTCGGACATGCCCTTAATGCTTTTGCGCCATGAGCTTTGTGCCTAGTGACTTTGTGCCTAGATCATAAAATAGAGCCCTAAATGTGAGTGGGGCAAACACATACTAGCAATGAAAGTCTGTTTGTTGTAGAAATTTACAGGAACTCTTGGTACAAAGCTTGGTCAATCAGCTGTTCAGTCATGTTCAGTCAGTTCAATCAAATGTTTAGATCTACAAATTTGTACAGTATATGTAACCCTAAACCATAAAACCAGTCATAAGTGTCAATAAAAAAAAAAAAAAAAAGATTTATACATCACATGGAAACTGAATAAATAAGCTTTCCGCTGATGTATTGGAAATGATTGGATATAATGATGTGTTTTTAAAGGACAATATTTGGCATTGTGTAATACAGCTATTTGAAATCTGTAAAATACTGAGAAAATTGCCTTTGAATTTGTTCATGATATCCTTGGCCATGCTAAAGACTAATCAAAAATTTAATTTTGATATATTTACAATAGGAAATTTACCAAATATCTTCATATCTTCAATGCGATTGGAATTGAGTTTTGGAATAAAGGGTTTGGAATAAATTTTTTTGTGGTCCAGGGTCACATATATGAAATATTTACAGTATATAGTATATACAAAGCAAAATTTCCTTGAACATAAAGTGGAATCTCCAGCATTTAACAAACGCTGCAGGAAATAACTGATGACATTATTTTATTAATGATTTAGTGCTGAACTTTGCATTGTGCTGACACCTGGGATGTAATGGCTAAGCTGTGAATTAAGTCCCAAATCCCTTTGATTCCTTAAAGCTGCCTGCACATCACCATAACTGATTTTTGCAGGGAGAGCCACCGCTCAAGTCGTACTTTGTGAGAGTCCGGCTACTTGTTATAATCCTGTATAATGGAAAGTGGAATGTCACCTTGTCTTGAAGGTACCAGATAGCCTTCTGTAAAAATGTCATTTAGCTCAAGCGCAGATCACATTTAATTAGAAGAGGGGATTTAAATTGCCATGCATCAAACACTGTGGATGACCGAATGGGGGGAAAAACAGGCTTTGGGCCAGACTCCATGAGCTCCTCACAACCCATCAAAATCCCCTGTGCCTTGCAGGTCAATAAGCCAACAGCAAGGAGTCTTAATTAATGATGACCAAAGCATCTGAGAGAGCAGAATGGTAACGTTCATTGTGAGAACCTTACGAAAAGGACAAAAGCTTCAACAAAAGGGCTTGTGTATCATGAACACGACAGATGTGTCAAAACAGCACATGATAATTGAACTGAAACACACCACACCCTCTATTTATCTCATAAAGCCATGCTGTAGCTCTGCAGGATTCCCATGTCAATACATTCTTCGCACCATTCACTGCCTTACTTGAAACACTTCTGTTTATCAATTCAGAGTTCAAGGGGGGTGGAGGTGTTTTCAAGGTATCTGTCAAGAAGTGGCAGCTAATTTCTTGATGCTTGTTAACCTGTCAGAAAGAGTCCATATTTTTTATCACTTTAATACCGCCTTTTGTTGTAGAGTAATTCAGCTTTCATTAAGTTTCACAGAACAATCAATAACAACTACACAGGTGTCAAAGTCAGTTAGCACACATCTACTTACTGTATGATGGTGCAAAAATTACTTAAATAAATGCTGCTTTAAAGATGGACTAGATCATTAAAACAAAAGATGACAATATGGCCGTTTACAGTAAAATAAACAATACAACAGCTTTGAATATTACTTGTGATACATTTAATCATACACACACACACATTGAAATACCAATCAAAACCACATTATTTATAATGAAAGTCAATGGATTTGGAAAATTATTCTCAGAATCTGGAAAATTAAATGAAATGTCAAAATTCTGTTAACATATTACTATTCTCAGAAAAAAAAAACTTCAGGACTATTAATACAGGTATTATTATTATTAATTCTATTTTGGTTGTTCTTTTTTTTTTCGGGGGCCTCACAACGCAAACATTTTGGCCACATGCAATGGTTATCCAACCAAACAGAATCGAGTCCGTCACAACGCCCACGCTACACAATGCCCGTGTTGAGTTCACCAAATCCCTTGACGTTACAATTAGTAGCTAGCATGCAGGTTAACGTGATGGAAGTCCAGACATTTAAATAGCTTATAAAACTACACAAACTAACTCTGCAGCAATGGATGGAGGATGTGACATAAAGTGAAACGTGTCAGGGGTCAAGAGCCTTTTTTCAGCAAAGAACCATTTCTGATTTTTTTGCCATTTTTTTGCCATTGAGATATATATACACCATGTCTCAACCTTTAGATCTCCCTATTATAACCTATTATCAGACATACTGTGAAAATGTCCTTGCTCTGTTAAACATGATTTGGGAAATATATATATATATATATATATATATATATATATATATATATATATATATATATATATATATATATATATATATATATAAATCTAAATAAGTCCATGAAGTTATGTGCATGAGGTTACCATAGAAACATAGGTTGTTTGCCCTGTTTTGGTGTCACAATTCCAGTTTATTCACAGTGACACACACATGCATTGATTAAAACATTGAAAAAATTACAGCAAAAAAAAGAAAAGAATTATAATTGTATTTTCAATAGGCAAAACTTTTGGATTTCTAGTGACAGTTATTTTTTTTAAATCCCAAAATATTATTGAAGGGAGACAGTGGGAGAGCCCCATATTTTTGGTCAAAAAGCCACATGTGGCTCGTGAGCCATATAGATTCGCTACCACTGGTTTGGTTAATTGGAGAGTGAGTGTGTTTGCGTGTGTGTGAATGAGAGAGCATATGAGCGTATTTCCCAGCACAATGGATTCACAATTTAGTTTACTCTCAGTGCTGGGTTGTGGCTAGAGGAAAAAAATAACAACAAATAAAAAGAACATATAAACATATGCTAGAGTAATTGGTGGTTCATTCCACTGTGGCAGCCCCTGATAAATTTGTCAAATGAAATTGAGTGAGTGTATTTAAACAAACATCCTTTTGACATGTATTTGTTTGCAAAGCTTAAAATCCATAAAAAATAAAAGGTTTTCAGTAAATTATCAATTTTCTCAGTATGACAAAATTGTCAATTAATATAAAAATGGAATTATCAGATGCTTTTATACAAAGCAACTTACAAGTGAGATTAAAAGAAGCACTTCATTATCAGAGAGTTGCAGCATATGAATGGTACGTCTATGTATTTTGTTTTATTATTTCTGTTATTTACTAATTTTTACCACCATTTATTGATTTTTTTTTAAAAATCATCAAATAATTATCAAATCTTACAGACATACCTTTATATCTAGAGCTGAACGTAAAAGGACAGATGAATCCTTCTGGTCCCGACAGCCGATGATGCTTGTACTCAGCCTGTACTCTCAGTGAACTCTGAAGGACATTTCAATTGAATATTAATACTGCAGATGCACTCGCAAACATCTTAAACATTCACACTTTCAGACTGAACAAAAAATAAAACAAACATATTATTTACAAAATATTCAAGCATCTCTTCACTTTTCTACAAGATTAAATAAGGTCATCTCTAAAACTCCTACTATGTGCCGTCTCTTAAACTTTATCTATTGTCTTTGATGCAAGTTGGGGTTTACTCACAAACCACATAGCTTTTTTCATTAGCTTTATTTGTCAATGCTGTGTCAATTATTGCAGCTTTCTCCTGCAGGTCCACGTTGGTGGCTGGAGTCTTGCCAGTTTAACCACATTGATTTTCAGCACAGATTTTAACGGGGGAACAAAAATGGTGTATAATGAATAGCATCTTTGCAGGTTAGTGACAAGCTGAATGGATGTGTTTGGTTCTAAATAACAGCATGGTGTTGCTTTTGTTAACAGTAAGTTGTTGCTCTGATAAGATAAGAGATAAGATGCAATATATGTCATCTAATCATAAACCTTAACTTTCTTCATCCATCATGTTTATTGCATTATTATAAAACTATATATATATATATATATATTTCTGCCCTAAAAGCTAATTCGATAAGCTATGTTTAAAGTCGGAGAAAAGCAACAGACATTCTCAGACGCACATTTGTTGACTTCTATAATGTGTTCAGTTCCTTGGCAACAGTAACCAGCCAACAGTTAAGTTAATGAACTGGTTCACTTGAAGAAAGTATGTGAACTTGTGATTATTACTGTTTAGAAATAAGTATTATTTAATGGAAAGTTGGGGTTTACACTTATAAATCATTATTTGATTACCCTCTTTAGGCATACTGTTGATATATAGTAATGAAAAACTGTAAACTAACTCTCATTACATTAGCAGACTGTTATTATGATTACTGAATAAGATACTTGCAAGGTACTCATGCTTAGTGTAATGTCTGTTGTGGGAGTATCAAAATAAATAGCAGATTTTAACACTGGAACTACTGGAACTAGTTCTATAACTCTAATGGTCACTGTGGTCATTCTGACCGTTCATTTGAAGTCCCCAAGAAATCAAAACAAACCATACGATTTTGTTAGCTCACATTGCTAGTTTTGTGGTGAACAATTCATCTGTGCATGTCATTATGAAAAAAAGTTTGCCCTTCTACTCTTTTACAGATATTTACACTAGATATCGCATACAAACCCTGAGCATGCGTCAATAGCGCCGCCATTTGTACAGTGCTCCCAGGACAAATGTCATTCAACCGCACTAGTCAAGAGTAAAGCCAATGTGAAGATGCTGGACTTTAGCACTCTGTACGGGTGTAGTAACAAGCAAACAAAGAAAAGAAAGCATAAAGACAGAACATTTCATAGGTAAGGTTTAGTTTTTATGCTTTTGTGCTCAACAAGTAACATTACTGATGATAATACAGGGCGTGTGTTTCAGGACACAGATTAAATCAAATTTATCAGGGAGGGAGGATAATAACACACTCTTTGTCTGCAATGCCCATGTGTGATCACTTATCAATCCATGTAGAAATCCACTCATTCATTTTCTTTTTGGCTTAGTCCCTTTATTAATCTGGGGTTGCCACAGCGGAATGAACCACCAACTTATCCAGCAAATGTATTACGCAGCGAATGCCCTTCCAGCCACAACCCATGACTGGGAAACACACACGCTCATTCACACACATACACTACGGTCAATTTCATCATACCAATTCACCTGTACCACATGTCTATGGACTTGTGGGGGAAACCGGAGCACCCGGAGGAAGCGCACGCAAACACAGGGAGAACATGCAAACTTCACACAGAAACAGCAACTAAACCAGACAGTGCTAACCACTGAGCCACAGTGCCGCCCATATAGGTATAAAGGTAAGTGTTAATTTCTACAATTCTGAATGAAGGACTAATAGGTTTCTTTTTTATTTCTATTCTTGCCTGAACTAAATTATTTAATGAAGAACGTCCTTTTTTTTGGTGTATTTCTTCATCAGAAACTATATATTATTGTCAGTATCGGAATTGTTTACTTAAAGTTGTCTGCACCTAGTAAGCACGATGAAAAAAGAAATGAAGAAAATAACTAAATATATAAAATACATTTTGTCTTTCAGTGAGAAGAGAATGATGACAAAATTATTTAATGATGATGAAAAAAAACAACCTTTATACCAAGTAGCTCAGTTTATTAAGTGGAATATCTCGAATCAGTGACCTTCTTGCTGTGAGGAGAAAGTGCTACCCGCTGTGCCACCGAGTCACCCTTCCATGTAGAAATATAATGTAAAATCTTCATTTTCGTAATATAAATAAATAAAAAAAATATTTGCATACTGACCACCGGGAAAACTCCTAGTCACAAACATATGTATTAGAGGTGTGAACCTATAGTGGTCTCACAGTTCGATTCGGTTACGATTATCATTGCATTATCATTGTATTATCATCACGATTATTACTGTAAAAATACAATCATTGTTGTGATAGTGCCTATAGTTGTGTACAAGTTATAGTCTGCCCGCAAAGGTGCATACTTCACTTTGTCCGACAAGTGAAAGAGCAAGGTTTCCACCGCAGTGAAAAGGTTGTTTTTGAAATGTTTGAAAGACACATCTGAAGTAAAGTTGTGTTTTTGCTATCAGAAAGTTATGTTTTTGTTGGCAGAACGTTGCTAGGCAACAGAGGCACGCATTTTCAAAGGCAAAGGAATAAGTAGCGGATGCTGAAATGCATGTGGTTAATTTGACCGTTATGGCCATTCAAGGTAAAAATACTCAGAACTCTTTTGTGTGGTTTGTAATCCTAATAAAATAACAATGTTAGAATGGAATATACATGCATTTAGTACAAGTCAGGCTTTCACGAAAAAAAAATTGTTTTTAAATTATGAGTTAAATCATTTAACAAAATGACCTCTGCAGTTACACAGCTAAGCAGTCTACTAATACTCTAATGGCTGCTAGTTACATACTTAAAGTAACAGAATGTTTAAAAGAGACCAGAAAATTAAAATGTAACCTTCAGGTTTAGTTCACTCCAAAGATAATTATAAAATCAGTCGATACAACCAGCGCTTTAATTATTCTCACAAATATGACTGATTGAAATTTTATTAATTATTCACAAAAAAAAAAAAAGAAAAAAAACCCTGCTCCTTTTATGTAGGCTAAAGCTGATGAAGTACATCTTTGTAAAGCATGTCATATATGAATGTCCATGTTCATAAATGTAAATTTGATAGCTGCAGCAGAGGGAATATGGTTTGGAAGAGGTCTGGATAGAAATATGGGCAAGTAAACAGTGACAGAATTTTCATTTCAGAACTAATCCTCTAATGCTTTTTTCTCTGAGGGCCTGTTTTGATATGAAAATAAGCTAAGTCATTCTGGAGCTTTAAAATACATTGTTAATAAAACTAGAGTAAAAAATACACAGATTTTTAAAAGCAATTAGTGCTTAAATAGTGACATAAAATATGTAAAAATGTTTGCGTCAATTAACCGAGGGACAGGGGACTTTTACAATAAACATTCTTATATAGAGTATAGTTTCTTGTTTTTAAAGCCTCTCTTCTCTTCCTGAAAATTGAGGCAACATTGTTCTTTGGAAAAAAAAAATTGCTCAAGCAGCCAATTTCCTTCAAAATGATGAGTCACTCAGCAATCAGTGTGGAGAGCGCCAACAAATGAGTACAAGTAATACTGCTGGCTGTCAGGAGCTTTAGTGATTGTGAGTTTTGTCACCTTACTCATTCACTTGCCTCAAGGCAGGAAAGCACAAGGACGTTGACATATGTTTTCCAAAGCTATGGATTGCTGTATTGATAAGACATTACAGTAGCTTGTTGTGTTCATGTCAATCATTTAAACACATCAGGAAATTACTTTCCTGCTTGACACAAATGTAATAAATTACTTTCATTTATTAGTCTTCCAGGCTTTGAAATTAAGATTCAGATCACATCAAAAAGGTCATAGCTTTATTACAGCATTTTCAATGCTGTGATCATTCTTCAGGTCTGCTGGAAGTGTTATCTGGACAGATCAGAATCAATCAATATATGTCTCTATTCAATTATGCAGTGAGCTAAAGAGCTAAGATTTGAAGAGTACAGAGAGAATAATACAAAAGACTATCCTTTTTCCTTCAATATTAACTTTCCATTCTGGTTTTTAGATGTTTTGAAATGACCTTCATCCAAATGGTGAACAGACTAAGTGTACTCTTAAATTGGACCGGTTTGTGGCCTAAAATTAACACTCACCAAATGCAAAGTGTAGGGATATGCGCATAAAAAAAAATCGGTTGATAAAAAACATATGTGCATAAGTGAGTTGGATAAACTTTTATTCGATAAGAAAAGATGCACATAAACTACAATAGAAACACTTTTACCAACCAAATTCTAGTATGCACATTAAAAAAGGTCATGTGATTTTGTTATAAGAGATCATGTGATGATAAAAATGCTTGTGAATGGACTAACCAGCAGGCTGAGCACATTGTAAAACATCTGAAAT
This sequence comes from Danio aesculapii, assembly GCF_903798145.1. Taxonomy (NCBI): domain Eukaryota; kingdom Metazoa; phylum Chordata; class Actinopteri; order Cypriniformes; family Danionidae; genus Danio; species Danio aesculapii. The sequence continues at coordinate 28,912,255 of NC_079448.1, forward strand.
GTTGTTTGGGTCATTCTAAAATGCCTTAACAATTTCATTATTAATGTTATTATAAGATAAATTACCTCTAGAACTGTCAAAAGCATCTGCGCTCTGCGTCTCATGGCTTCAAACATCACCACGTAATCATTGCATGTTGGCATTGTCTTCTGAGGCATTCAAAGTCATTTATTAAATAAAGAAAAGATTGACGCAGCTTCTCCTACCGCAGCAAATTCTGTTTTTACTGTTGATATTTGGCACCACTTAATCAGGAAGTGACAATTTTGTTCCCTTTGATTCATTGGATGGAAACATTGCTTTATTTGCACATCTTTTATGTGAAATTTCAGTTGTGTGCATAGATTTTATTTACATATTTGGATGAAACATAGCTATTGTCAGTCGCCTGATAAAACAAACAAACAAACAATGCAATGGAGTGAAAACTACAGTAAGCTTTTTAGAGATTTGATTAATATCTGGCTGATCATGTGCCACTTTGACAATTCAAGTTCAAATACCCCCCCCCCCCCCCCCCCCCAAGTAATTAGCATCCAATGGTCTAGTTAAATAGTTTTTCATTTAATAGTATTTTAGTAATTGTGAAACCAGTGTGAAGAATGAGTCAAGAGCCCTGTCTGAGGATGAGGGTAAGGAAAATGTGTGTGAAAATGAGAATATGCTAATGTGACTCTCTGGCTTTCAGTCAATAAGAATTCAATATTAGAAGAAATTGAAAAAATAAAAACAAGTTACCAAATCAACGAATCTTAAAGTTCAGCAATGACAAAAAAAAAAAAAAAAAAAAAAAAAAAAAAAAATATATATATATATATATATATATATATATATATATATATATATATATATATGATTACTTACTGTAGTATTAGTAATCTAAATTAGTAATCTAATTTAGGGATGGGCGATTTGGCCTAAAACCAAAATCTCGGTTAGTTGAACATTTTAACTCGATTACGTTTAATGAATTATTATTTCATTTATTTATTCATTTCTTTGCCCTCAAAGTTCACTGACAAGTTTTGTACAGTAAATATGCTCACATATTACAAGTGAGACATTTTTAAATGAAGGGTGCTTTACTTGATTTTCAATTAATAACTGAAGAAAACACACTATTTACTATCTATGATTATTTATTGAACAACAAAGCTGAACAACTGAAAATAAAACACACATTGCCTAAAACCAACACTTACTTTTTTTCTTATAAAAAGTAAAAATGAATAACTTTTATTTTGAAAAAAAAAAACTATTTTCAATGTTTTTCATATTAAAAGTAGAAAATAAGCAGTATCTCTTCTAAGTAAATTACTCTTGTATATCCTATAAATAATATTTTAAACATTTCTTGCATTTTCTGTGAACAAATATTTTAATGTAAATAATCATTTGAATGTAATGGAAAATAAGGCATCTCTAACGCAGCTTCCAAACATTGTCCAAAGTAAGGCTCAAGAATGCGTCCATCATCCTACTTGACCAGAGATCAGATGTGGGTGCAAAGAGTGTGGGGTTACGTGACTCCACAGTAGGGAAAGTAAATTGAAAACATATACCTAAAAATTTGATCAATTATAGGTTCTGAATGTCGATTTCGATTACTTGTCAATTAATCGCCCAGCCCTAGTCTAAACTACCTGTTTTTGAACAAAAAATATTTCATAGCCAGTAAAAAAAATGCTGATCAATTTTCTAACTTCACTATTCATTGGCAAGTTTGCCGAAAATTATTAGGCCCTGGTTGCAAGTGAAAGCAGTGACCATATTGTTTCTCTTATCTGACACCTTCAGTTCAGTTCATGGAACACTCTCCTAATGAGCCGATGATCTGAATCCAGTGTGTTCAATAAGAAACACATTTGAAATGTGCAGTGCTCTAGCTTCCCATGCAGGACCATGACTGAAAACCATCGCAAAAAGAGTCTGGTCAGGGTTAAAACTGTCATGGTAACCAACAACTCAAGACACCTTTCAGAACAGGAAGACAGGCCAGAATATGTCTGGTTTTGAAAATTGATTGCCATGGCTGAATAATCTTACAGCCTTGCAAAGAATGTTCAAGAAAGATGACTTTCTTTCTAATGCTCTCAGGCCTTGGCTTCTTTAAGAAATGATCCGTTTTTCAATAGATGAATACACAGCAATGTGAGGTTTAATTGCTTGAAAAGTCAGACATAAATGAAACGTCAATTTCTCTAATCATTTGTGCATCAGTGCCAATGAATTGTATGCCATTGTACGCTGCAGAATTTGTTCAGAAATAGAGAAAAGAAGTACAGTCTATGTCTTGTGAACTATGACCTGTTCATTGGACCCATTCTGAATGCCACATCATATTTGCCCACATTTGGCCTTAAGGTACAAGGAGTGTGGAGCTTTTATGCAATGAATAAACGAATCTGCTGCTGCTGAAGAAAGTAATAAAGTTTCAGAAATTTGAACTGAAAGTCTCATAATATCTGCATTTAATTCCATAAGATCAAGATTTTCCACATCATAAAGGCAAACTGCATTATGTGATATTTTAACTGCGAAAAGTTTTCTTTTTCCTTTAAGACTATAAGATATGCAGGTTTCCAAAGTGCAAACATTTTACCAAGGACATTTTTCTTTCTTTCTTTTTGAGATATCAAACCATCTGTCTGCTCTTGTGAAAATAGGTACCTGCATCTGTATTTGTGATTGCTTTATTTTAGTAACTTACCCAAGAGGGTCGCACACACACCAAACATTCACACAAGATCTTTGTTTTTTGTTTTAGTTCTTGCTTGTTCATTACCAGTTTTGCTTTTAAGAATTGTGCTGCTTTTGTGGAAATGTTCAAACAACAGATCAACAGCACATATTTACTTCCTCAGTATCAAATAAAGGTCTTTGAAACTTTTATTAAAGAATGCTCAAGTGTATAAACACAGTGTTTAGGGTTATAATAGAGAATTTAAATTATTATTATTTTTTAAACCACATATTCATCTGTAATCTGTAATTTATGAAGACTCTATGTGTTTCCAATATTTTCTTAAAGTGGCTATGAACTAAATAGCATTTTTTTTGTATGTTCAATGAGGCCATAATTGCATTAAAAACTAAAAAGAACACTACAGTTTAAGCACATATATAAAACAAAAAAGCAAAGCAACGTTGAACAACATGCAAGTGTTATGACAAGTTCTAGTTAGTCTAACACAGTACATATAGACTTTGAAGTAAACACCTACTGCTATGACTGTGTAACAATTATGCATATTAAAACTATAGAAACTGCTGTTATGCACCATAAATACAATATGAATAATTTGAGTTAAAATGTATACATACTCATAAATCTGCATGACAGACAGTATGTACTGACACGAGTTGTGAGATTAAAGGAGCTCATTATAAATTCAGCACTGCGTCATCTTCAATTTTCAGGCTCTCTCAAATATCTGTCAGCTAAAATAAAATATAAGCTGAAATAAAATATAAACAAAAGAACTAAACAAATAATAAACAAAGAAACAATGTGTTGCTCGCACGATCTAGAGTACCAATTCCTACCATGTGTATATTGGACATGAGTGGCATGAATTAAGCAAAAAGTTACAAATAATAACAATAAAACAAAAGTTATAAAGGTCATTTTGTAACATGACAAATATATATCAAGTAGATTTTGATTCCTTGATTCATGGCCACTTTAAAGTCCACCTGCAGTTACTTATTATGGCTCCTAAAACATCTTTGCAATCAAAACAACACATTTAAATGCTTTGATAATTACATAATAATTATACACTCACTTTATTAGGTACAGCTTACTAGTACCAAGTTGGACCCTCTTTTGCCTTCAGAACTGCCTTAATCGTTCATGCCACGGATTCAACAAGGTACTGGAAACATTCATCAGAGATTTTGGTCCATATTGATATGATAGCATCACGCAGTTGCTGCAGATTTGTTGGCTGCACATCCATGATGCGAATCTCCCGTTCCACCACATCCTAAAGGTGCTCTATTGTGGCCCGTTTCCACTGAGTGGTACAGTACGGTGTGCTTTTACGCGTTTGTCCACAGTCAAGAGGCGTTCCGAACCGAACCGTACTGTACCCCTTTTTGGTCACACTTTGCAAAGGGTACCAATGGTACCAAAAGGCGGAGCTAGACGTGCAGCTAGGAACCGCCATGTTTTAAATGCACAGCCGAGAGATTACATCGTAATAATATTTACATATAATAATGAGCCATGGTCGACCCGAGCTCAAACAAACCTTGTTGTCTTGATGAACAGCCACAAAGCCAAGAAGAAGAGCAGATTCTACCCTGTGCCCCGTAGATTTTTAAGAGCCAGTCTAAAGCGTGAGCGGTTTCACTTGCTTGCGCTCGCGTACGCATCTATATTTGAAATAACAAACTTCTTGAGCTGATGATAATAACGTGCGCTTGATTATTGATGTACTTTTGAAACCCTTTATTTATTTAATATAATTGCAGACGTTACAGTAGGCTATTTCGCACTGTCATTGATCTGCAGTTATAATCAAATTATGTTCATAGAATGGTCAGTAATAAACATTTATACAGAAGTATTTATGTGTATAAAGCATCTGTTTTGTGAGAAGTGCTTCTCATATGATATGGAACGACCCGTACAGCTTTACTGTAGACATTTTCTTGAGCGAAAATGATGTTGACTGAAATTTTCTGTCGTATACCACGCCCACCAAAAGAGTACCATTGGTACCCTTTAGGCAGTGGAAACGCACCCGTACCGTACTGTACTATACCACTCAGTGGAAACAGGCCATTGGAGTGAGATCTGGTGACTGTGGTTGAGTACAGTGAACTCATTGACACGATACTCAATTAATACTAATGAGCCCAAAGTGTGCCAAGAAAATATCCCACACACCATTACACCACCACCACCACCAGCCTGAACCGTTGATACAAGGCAGGATGGATCCATGCTTTAATGTTGACGATGCCAAATTCTGACCCTATCATTCGAATGTTGCAACAGAAATAGAGACTCATCAGACCAGTCAACGTTTTTCCAGTCATCAATTTTCCAATTTTGGTGGGTCTGTGTGAATTGTAGCCTCAGTTTCCTGTTCTTAGCTGACAGGAGTGGTCTTCTGCTGCTGTAGCCCATCCCAGAAATTTGCGTTGACGAGCAGTTGGACAGGTGTACCTAATAAAGTGGCCGGTGAATGTACATGTAATGATGTGACTATAACACCTACAGATTATAACACCTTTACTATACACCTTACCAGCTCATTTTACACATTGATCTAGGAATATGCAAATTAGAACCTGACTTCACTCAGTCACAAAAAAATTGGCATTTTTAAGCCACTCAAATGCCATTGTCAGGTAAACAACAGACTGCATGCAAAGTCTGTTAAAACGTAGTTTTTTGTATTTAATTAAGATTCATGATGAATAAAATTAAATAAATTCCACTTTATTTCTCTAGCGCTTTTACAATGTAGATTGTGTCAAAGCAGGAGAAAAAAGAAAAATGCCTTTAAACAACAGAATTTATTAGAAAGCTATGAATTACCTTTATTTACTTTTTTCTTTGTTTAATTTAATAATTTATTTCTCCTCTTTTGTTGTTATTTGCATATTTTCTCAGCCTTAGCGAGTCACAATTGTCTTATTGCCTTGATGTCTTGTTTAATCTTTATGGGGAAATTTTTATTATTTTGAAATAGAATATTAAGACGCATGTTAGCGGTAAAAATTTGCCATTATGATATGACAGAGCATAGTTTTAAAGCCTTATGGTTGCCTGATTTTCATTTAATCTTCTTCAGTGATGCTTCATTGCATAGCCTTTATGATCTCATTTTGTTTTTATAGTACATGAATTGTTCCTCTCTGCTGATATTTTCATTTATTGTGACTATCAAGAAATAAAATTACCCAGGTTTAATACACAACCCTGGGCTAGATTTTTACACACAGCAAAATAGATCAGACATGCCAGAAACCTCTTTCAAACTATTAAAGCTGAACTTTCTAGATTTCATTTGTCATTATGTGAAACCAAAGACTTGTTTTATACTCATTCAGAACCATACATAAAAAAACAGGCTAAAAACAAGACTCAGTATCACAAACAAAAACCCATTGTGCTGCTCAGCAGAGTCCCGTTACACACAGAGGAAGGAGTATAATCCAAGTGTAGTCCTGAGAAAAGAAAAATTGATCACTCTTTTGTGTCTCCGCTACATTCTCTTCTTGAACTGAGTCTTACACTTTCCCCCTAAATTTATCTGTCACCTCCTCTAGTGCATCTAAAATAACTTCGGCTCATTCTTAACCATGGACTCATGAAGGATGGAATGTGCACAATCCTGTCTGTCCTAGACAACAAAGACAAGTACAAAAGCTTCTTCTTACTCTGTATTTTTCACAAGAAATGGGAATCACATGAAAGGCTAAACCACAGCACAGTTTCTAATCTTTGGTCCACTCTTTTTCTACAGTAATTCAGTTATAAAAAATATTACCAAAATGCATCTAATCGTAACTCCCAACAAAATTAACAATTGAAAAAATTATATATATATATATATATATATATATATATATATATATATATATATATATATATATATATATATATATATATATATATATATATATGACACCAGTGACGATATACAGCCAAATTATACTGCTTCTCGTGTTACATTGCATTCATACAACAGCTCGATGGCATAATAGTGTATATAAAAAAGAAAATCAAACACATGAGTCTAAAAACACTTTTGTATGAGGAACTACTTTCATCCACCATTCATTCACATCTGCAGCTGACGTCAGAACAGCAGAAGCGGTTGTGTTCACCAACGTCACTTTAAAGCTAGTATTTGAGTGATTCTCTGTCTAAAGTTATGAATAAACAGGCCATTTTGCTCACATTTTAAGATTATAAGGCTGAACAGCACGAAATGCCATCGGTCTACAAAGATTTCCAAGTATTTTTCTGTTGCAATCGGGAGGTCACAATAATGAATCCTGAAAAAACAGCACAGACACTACCAGATTGCTGTTTTGTTTGCGATAAGGAAAAACGCTAGACACATGCGGGCATTTCTTCTTTCTTTCTTTTTACTGAACCAGTCTGCAGTAACTAAAACAGGAGACACGTTAGAAATAAACAGATGACCGAACAAAATGTAACTAAGGGTTATACAAAGAATGGCCAACACAAAACACACACATTCCTAATATAAGTCCCATCTCACACTCAATAAATTACAAGTACTATGATATAAATACAGCACTATAACATACAAAAGAGAGAGAGATCGTATAATGATTTGATCAGCTGTAGTGCTCTGTTCGATGACAGGATAGTGGCCACAGACGCGTTGTCTCTCCAAAATTAAAAATATTTAAAATAGGCAATATCCTTATAAATAAACAGCATAGTTGCAATCTAAACAACTACATTCTTGCCTAAAAAGCCTCAAAAATACATTATGTCGTCCAACAGCAGCAATATTTGTCAAACTGTAGAGTGTCCTCTGCTTGTCACTGTATGTGGGCGGAGTAATACACAAGGGTGAAGGGTTAAGAGGCTGTACGAATGATTCAAGAACCAGACAGAACTGATGTATAAATATATATAAAATAAACAGTGACTTAAACAGTGTCAGCAAAACCTCTCAGCCAAGCCACCTGCCACCCTCTTGAATAAAGTGACGCACACAGTTTGAATGTCTCTACTTGTTTACAATGCAAAAGAAAATGAAATACCAGTTGTTTGATTAACTACCGTGTTTTCTTTACTTGAAACACTATGGTATGTCTGTAAATGCTGATGTTTTATGGATTGGAGAGTGGGGAATTTTGTTTAAAAAAAACCTGCTCACACTCTACTATATAAATACCACAACAGTATATTTGCAGCAAACAATTACAGTTAGTTTTCTAAATACTGTAGTTTCAAAGTAAAATAAAATAAATGTGCATAATCTGCTGTTGCTTTACATCTTACAAAGACAACATGTAAAACAAAAACATGCAGTTGGGTAGATGAAATCCTTCATATACAGAAGGAGATGGAATTTGTTGCGAGTATCAGATCCATAGAGATGTTCTCAGCATGCTACTATACATTTCTAGCACACCCTACCAGTGAATCTACCTATGGTAATAGATCTAATATAACTGTGAATTTTGCAATCATATGCTGGTGTACACATACTGGTTACCTGAGGTGATTTTGCATTTTATTTGCTAGCATGGCTTCGCTTAAAAAAAAAATAGTATTAATTATATGAATTATACTTCAGGAATGGTGAATTACATTCTGTATGTGAGTATACTTAATGTTGCAAGTGTACTAATATATTGTCGTGGGTCAGATTTGATCTGCGTTTCTCTCTGTCATGTTCTGTTTTCCTTGTCTTAGCTGTTGGCTCTTACTATCAGCGCCGGCACATGCACATTACACACCTGCTGTACTTTTGCTCTGATTTTCTCTTCTACATATACCTGTTCTTTCCAGAGGCTTATTGTCAGATTATTGTGACTTCTTGTCTAAATGTTTAGTGCTGATCCCCCCACCTAGTTGTAAACCAGTTAAAATGTTTAATGATATAAGTGGGAGGGGGAAAGAGGGGTGGGATTGTTGACCAATTCACCTATACTGCAAATCTTTGGACTGTGTGGAAACCCGGAGCACCCAGAGGAAACCCACATGAACATAAGGAGAACATTAAACTCCACACAGAAATGGCACCTGGCCCAGTTGGGACCTATACTGTCACATTCACACAGTAATACAATACAGCCAATTTAGTTTATGCAATTCAGTTATACCGCATGTCTTTGGACTGTCTTAAATGAGATACTCTCTCATTCACTCACACATTATACACTACAAACAATTTAGTTTATAGAATGCACTTATAAAACATCTCTTTGAAACCAAAGTACCCAGAGGGTGCAGGGCTAACCACTGAGCCACTGTGCCACCTAAATCTACTACGTTTTTTCTCAATTGCTTTGTTCTTGATATAAAATTTTACTTCTCTAAACAATAAGTCTAAACAATTACAGTAGCTTGTAGTTCACATCAGATTTATTCATTCATTCACTCATTTTCCTTCAGCTTAGTCTCTATTTCAGAGGTTGCCACAGCGGAATGAACCGCCAATAATTCCAGCATATGTTTTATACAAGTGGGTGCCCTTCTAGCTGCAACCCAGTACAGAAAAAGTCATACACACTCATTCTCGCTCACACACACACACACACACACACACACACACACACACACACACACACACACACACACACACACACACACACACACACACACACACACACATATACATTACGACCAATTTAGTTTACTCAATTCACCAATACTGCATGTCTTTGGATTATGGGGGAAACCGGAGTACCTGAAGGAAACCCACGCGAACACAGGGGGAACATGCAAACTCCACACAGAAATTCCAACTGGCCCAGCTGGGACTCGAACCAGCAACCTTCTTGCTGTGAGGCGACAGTGCTAACCATTGAGTTACCATGCCACCTCACAAAAGATTGTCATTTCTTATTGATTTAAGTAAATTACAAATGCTTTGGCACATTTGAAAAACGAATTGCATATGGCTTGTTAATCAAAACTGATGAGTCGATTCTCACTTAAACGGTCAAACTCTTTATACACTTTCTCAATCATTTTCTTCGTGTAATCAATCGGACACAAAACAATCTAATGAGTTATGAAAATGATGGTTTACAGGTATGTACATTCCATAAATATCTGACACTGACATTGTTTGTAATGTCCGCTAAACTGGAATTTTAAAATTACAATAAAACTTATGAGAGCAAATATATGTAGATTGCCCACAATACAATGACAGTTCTTTGAGAATGGAGGACTTCAACAACCCTCATTTGCAGCAACATGCTTGTGGAAGAGCAATTGGAAGACATGTAAGAATCGAGTAAGAGGTGGAAATAGAAGAGTCATAGTCTCTGATGAAATCAGAACCACACTTGTGGATCATGTCAAAAATCACAACCTCATGTAAACAGATCCACAGTATCATCAATTGTGCAAACCTTTCGTAGGGAAAACAGGAAAAAGTTTATTTCTGTTTTATAGTATGTAAAGCATTTTTAAGCAACAATATTGTAAAGGTAAAGGAGAGTCTATTTGTCCAGAACCACACAACATCCTCTTGTTGGTTGCAGAGAAGCAGTATTTAACCATCAGCAGAAACTAGAAATTTGTAACATGGTCATAGCGAACAATTCCATCAGGCTAACAGAGATCCAAAGTGCAGCCCTAAATGACTAATGCCTTTGCAAATATAAATTCTGTCAGCATTTCCACCATTAAAAAAAAAAAAAAAACATCAAATGAATGTAAGATGGCTAAATCTCTTCAGAATATCAGACCCTAAGAATTGTTATGGAATTTCAACAATAGACTTTCTGATCTGAGAAGAAGATCAGGAAACCAGCTGTTCAACTGTTCAACTATTCAAATCACTGTTGACAACGCAAGCATGGGCTGGAAAGACAGAGCTACACCTCGCCAGGGGGGAATACAAGAAAGTTCACCCTTCTCCTTTCACCTCAAGCCCCCCTTCTTGACCTAAGTTCAGAGCACATTCCACATAAAATGTCCCAGACTTTAATATGGTGGATCTTGCCTTTTATTCATGTTTGGTATCATTTGTGTCTCTGTGTCTCTGTGTTATTGGTAAAGTGGTCTTAATTTCTCTGATATATTTTACTTTGTCATTCGGATAATAGATGTAATTTTACATGAATATGAAACAACTCTACATGGTGCCATTTGAGAGGAATAGTGAACGAGTGAGGGAAATTGCGCTACAAGTATGTCCAGGTAAACTACTACACTGAAAAATTATTCTGCATTTTAGGTTTTTCAATATGATTTTGTAAGTTGAAAACAATGTTGGTAATTCAAACTTAACCTGGTAAGGTTACTACTACACCTGAAACTTGTCTATAGCACTTATTCACTGCTGCTCTTATAGATGTGTAAATTGCTTCCTTGTCCTCATTTGTAAGTCGCTTTGGATAAAAGCGTCTGCTAAATGACTAAATGTAAATGTAAAATGTAAATGTACTACCAGAGTGGGACTCGTTTGTAGAGTGTTTGTCGACTTCAAAACCAGTGGTCAAGGGGGTTCAATTTCACTATACGAAAGTGTATGTGACAAATCAAGGCCTGATTTGATTTGCTGCACCAGCATCCTTTAAGTTGGGCCCCATACTTCCAATCCATTAGGCGGCAGAATATGCACCATTAAGTCAGTTTGACAACTGCCACATGGGATATTTTTCACTAGATTTTTTAATTATTCAATTATCACAATTGGTAAGTTATTCAAATTTGACTTCTTCAAATTTGTGTTATTACTTGTAAAATGTCACATATGAACTGATTGTCAATGTATTGTTCCAGTATAAATGTTTCTAGAGCAGATTAGACCTTTGCTAATACATGTGGAGTTTGGCCACATATACAAATCTTAGTAAAGTTTGTTTTACTTTTGAATTTGCAATATCCTAATATGTGTAATTTTTTTAAAATTCCTTGTCTAGTTCCCTGACTAATGTACTACTGCTATGTTTATACAGATTTTAATGGATAAAATAATAATTTAGGAATATTATACGTAATATTTAGGAAAAATATTAACAGTAATTCATTTAAATGTACTTTTCTCATTTTAAAGGTTGTTCCCAGATAGCAGACTGAAATGCCATTTTAACATGAATGCCATTTTCTCATTCTAAAGGTTGCAGCACATTCCCAGAGGAAGACTGACTTACTACAGGTGAGATTTTACCAAATGCATACAATAAACAAATGTTTAAGCAGCGGTGGACAAATAATTTTTAAAGATTTTGTGATTACTCTGATCTTGATTGTGTACACTATTTATTAAATATGTTTTGACATGTTTTCTTTATAGAATTACTTCACGCAGTGACTTAGAAAAATAGAAAAAGTAAGAAAAAAATAACAAAACTCAACTTTATTTTGTTTCTGTGTTTCTTCATAATGAATCTTGGAGTTACCACCCAGATTCTTGTTTTTGTGGATGAGGCTAGGTTCAATCTGTTCAATGGCCAGAAACGTGGTGGCAATCACATAGGACACAGAGCCACAACAGATACACCAGGCCAACATGGGGCCAATATTACAATGTGCATGACCATTTAAGAGAATGGTGTGAGCACACATATTCCACACATTGGACCATATAATACCCAAATTCTCCTGGCCTTCTTAAAAACACTTTACAGAGACCTGATTGCAGAACAAGAAAGAGGTTTAGTTGGACCAGAATGGCCAAATTATGTTGTTGTTTGGGATAATGTCAGCTTGCACCTAACCAACACTGTTAGGGAGTGATTTGTTGCACATGAAAGGATAACTGTGGAGTTCTTTACCTCATACTGTCCATTCCTAAATTCAATAGAAGAGTTTTTTTTTCTGCATGGAAGTGAAAAGAATATGATCACACACCAAAAGATCAGATGGCTCAGGTAGATGGTATGAATGCTGCATGTGATGTCATCACAACTGATCATGCACTGAGGATGGGTATTTTTTGAGGGAGGATTTGAGGGAGGATTTTTTCTCCCTATGTGCGTGGCAATGGGAAACGTCAGATGTGGTGTACATGGAAACTTTGGCCAAACCAACAGAAACGACAAGATGTCCACTGAGAATAACAATATATTCATTCATAAAATATACTTTTGTAGAAAAATAAATGTACTGTATAAATTTAAATGTTTATACTGCTTAATTTCCATGCTTGACTGTAATGGTGAAAAAAAACCAACTAAACATTTTGAGCAGTGTGGCTCACACGATAACAAAAAAGTATTTTTTGCCAAGGCCAAGAAAAAAATAGACACAATAACTAGATTCTGAAGCATGAATGAAAAGTTTTGGGTGAGTAAGTACATTTTGCAGACATGCAGTAAAGTTTTGAAGCTCCAGCAAACAGTTTTGTCATTTGTACTCAGAGTTTAGAAAATGTTGCAAAAATGTGCCAAAGCAATTGAGAAAATTGTAATATACAGTTGAAGTGAGAATAATAAGCCCCCCTGAATTATTAACCCCCCTGTTTACTTTTTTCCCCAATTTCTGTTTAACAAAGAGAAGATTTTTTCAACACATTTCTAAACATAACAGTTTTAATAACTCATTTCTAATAACTGATTTATTTTATCTTTGCCATGATGACAGTGAATAATATTTTACAAGATATTTTCAAGACACTTCTATACAGCTTAAAGTGACATTTAAAGCCTTAACTAGGTTAATTGGGTTAACTAGGCAGGTTAGGGTAATTAGGCAAGTTATTGTATAATGATGGTTTGTTTTGTAGACTATCTAAAAAAATCTAGCTTAAAATGCTAATAATTTTGACCTTAAAATGGTTTCTTAAAAATTTTTAAACTGCATTTATTCTAGCCAAAATCTCCAGAAGAAAAAATATCACCATACATACTGTGAAAATTTCCTGAATCTGTTAAACATTGTTTGAGAAATATTTAAAAAAAGAAAAAAAAAATCTTAGTGGGGCTAATAATTCTGACTTCATCTGTATTTATGCTAACAACAAACTCAGAAAGAATAAGCGTCTTTTTTGTAATGGTTGCATTAAACCTCTGTTAATTTGATTTATCTGTTTGATTTCAAAGGCGTGACCAATCGTTTTTCCAGTTTATTCATTATCTTTGAAAAGAAGATTCATCATAAAGCAGTAAACTTCTCCATAATGTCTGCTGATGCAAGTGCACAAGCCCTTTATATTTATATGGATTCTGATTGGCTACCGATGTTTTTATCAGCTTCTCTATACAGTTATTGTTATGACTGTGGTCTGAAGTCTTTTATTTTATATTGATAATGATTTTAAAAACTACATCTCTATCTGTATTGTTACGTTTATAGTTACTGCCCTTGGTGAGAGAAACCATTTAGACCCTTTAGCTGTCTAGTCATAGCCAATGCTGTCTTATATAGCCTTTGCAAAGCAATTCATGTCAGAACCATAAGATTTTAACCAATTGCATTCAAGGACAGAAAAACCAGCGCCGTTGGTTGGTGTAATGCATTGTTTCAAGTAATGTTTAAAACCCTGAGCCTCATTTTCAGCTTGAATTTTGTCAAATGTAATCATATAATCACACATGCAAGAGTTTTCCAATTTATTATTAGAACTTGTGGTTTGAACATCAAGGTTTCTGTCTGATATATGATTATTATGGGTGATGGGTGACTTTATACATTCATTTGGGAAAAAAAAAAGATGAATAGAAGGAAGCTGATACAAACCAATAGACCGTAGAGAACTGTGACATTGCTGAAATTTAAGGTAAAAAAAAAAAAAAAAGGAACGTTTTTTTTCTTGTATTTCTCAGTTAAAGTGCATCTGAAAGCCGCTCTCAGCTGGCCTAATGATCCCCTGATGGAGTAATTGACCATCTGATGTTTTACTTTAAAACTTTCATCCTTGGCATTTGTCACTGACAGAGGTTCCACTTTTGAAATATTGTGCTAGCTTTGGCAGACACCAAACTACTATACAGCCTGCCATTCTTGTCGCACACTAGCTTGGAATTCAATTCTGTTGTTTAATTAAGAGCATGCTGACAAATTATAGGCCGTTTATAGAAATATGCAACTTTTTGACACCTTGATGACTCTTTTCCATCATAGATCTGTCGGTCTGACATCTACTGTCGACCTCTCAGGGATTCTAGATGTACTGTCTAAATGAAGAGGAAATGATTAGATACTGGTCGGCTTCACGGCCTCAGACATTGCAGTTATTTATTTGGAACTCAAATGTAGATTTGATTAAATGCAAGTGAAAACTATGAAAACCAACGGCAGTTTGTTTATCAACTACTTACTAACAGATCAGGTTCTATTTTTGAACAGTGAGTGGTTATTTTTGAAAAACTTTCCATTACAATAATGGTGTGGCTGTTTCCCTATTTGAATGAGTGCAATTTAGTATAATTCTGAGTTCATGTAAATAGCAAATGCTCTTTGAATGGTCTCCATAATCAATTGAATAAATTGGTTGATTTCCAACCTGTTAATACATCGTTCAAGGCAAACTCGTTTTTAATGCATCTTTTATAGCCTTGGGCAAAACTCAGTTTCTTTGATCCCCGGCAAGCCTTTGCATAAAGGATCATAAGGAATTGTGCCATTAGAGTGATGGGAACTACTGCTTTTATCAAACACATCAAAGTTTAGTTGGTGCCTATTAAACATACATATTTGTTACTCTGGACACTAAGGGTATATTTATAAAGGACAGTCTTAGTTATGTCATGTGGACTACAGTTTATATGCATGGACAGTGGTCAGTCTGTATATATGGACTGCGTAAACGTTAATATCATCAAGTTTGTTTGTATACTAGCTTCGGCAAATGCACTGAGCATTTTTATCAGAGGTGATGAAAAAACAGAATCATTCTCAAAGACTGGATAAAAGCCAGAGATTAATCAGTTATTAATGTGTGGTGTTAAACTCCTTTCGCATTGCAGATAGAGTCTACATACTCTTGAGTATTTACAGAGCATCTCTGAGCATCAAATATGGAGGAGAGCTAGTGCGGCGGGCCATAGAAACAGCCATCATTAGGAATCTATGCAATCTTTGGTTGTCCTTACCAGAGTGCTTTTGTACAGCATTTAGTTTCACATCGAAAACACACTTGCACTTCCAAGGCATATTATAAAGCTCAAAACAAGAATTTCTTGTAAAGCACTACCCTTTGCAAAGGGTACCTAGCATGATAAATGGTACCAAAAGGCGGAGCTGGACACGCAGCTGAACCCTATTGGTTTACAGTGATACGTCACAAGCTCATGCACATGCCAGGAGAATGAAAACAAAGGAACCGCCATTTTTAAAAACAGAGCCAAGACGTTACATTGTTATAATATCTACACAGAGATGTATAAAGTACTAGAGACCCAGACTTAAGTAAAAGTACAAGTAGTGTATCAAAGATTGACTTGAGTAGAAGTTGAAGTGCTCTTTAAGCACCATACTCAAGTGGAAGTACTAAAGTATTCAACATTTTTTGTACTTAAGTATTGCCAGTAGTTTATTTCAAAATTTACTACTCAAGTACTGAAAGTAAAAGTACAAGTATTGTGTGATGTAGTTATTAAAGAAAGCAGTCAAAAGACATCATATTGTTTTGTTTTATTTTAAATATCTTTTTTAGGGGCACGTGATTAAGCAGAATGAAAAGAAACATGGCTTACGATACTGTTTTTCTCTTGCGCTTGAACCACTGACCTGACATTATAACAGCTTTAACACACACCTTTCAAATGTTGTGTCACAAAAGCACTCCGTAATCTACTCAAAACGCTATTGAAACCCATTTTCGGATCGCAAATTACCAGCTGTGAACGCTGTTAATGGAAGTTCTAAACATTCTACTGGAAGACGCTGGTCACCATGGTGCCCTCCATGCAGTAGCCAAGAAAAAGGTCTATAATTGTTACGAGTAGAGGTGTGAATCTACACTGGTTTCACGGTTTGGTTCGGTTACGATTATCATGCCATCGATTCAGTTCAATTCAATATTTTGGTGCATCTCGGTGCATTGACGATGCTTTTCATACATAAATAGATTTTTTTCTTCACAACACAATAATTTTTTTTTATTAAAATCTATAAATATATTAATATTTATACATTATTTGTAATACAATTTTGTTCTTTAATACAGCAGTAGGATAAATGAACTGTACTCTTAATTTGACCCGCTCAAAGAAAACACTCTTTCTGAATGTATCAAGCAAAACTCATGCACAGAAGACAGCATGAGCATTTATAGCAAATAAACTAATGTAAATATTATCCCGCTTGCTTTTTAAGCGCTGACAGGCGAGGTCTTACACTCCTATGATTGATTATTCTTCACTGGCTCAACAGAACGGGCTGCTATCGGCTTTAGAAATGAAAGCGCTGTTCACCGATGGCGGGACGAACAGCCGTGGTTACAGTCTGTATGCGTAAAATGCGCGGTTATCACAGGTAATCCATAATAGACACAGTGGAAAAAACTTGCACCTCAGGCACGCTTGTGTCAGGATCCACAAGTATCGCTTTAACAGCCAAGAGGAGAGGAAAAGTTCCCTCGCAAATGCCAGCCGGTCAAACGTCCAAACTGAGAGAGAGAGGCACAGATGGAGTTTTACAGCATTCCTCCGTAACGTTAGTAGTGAAATAGCGGCTCGTGTGCTGTGCCGCCTTCATTGTCGTAAGAGTGTTTTTTACTCGTCCAAGCCTCCGCCATAGTATTCTACTGCATCATTGCGCATAGGAGATAAACGACATCAGTACGCAATAACCGGTTATGATCTATTACTGAACCGATATCAATAATTTTGACACCCCTAGTAACGATGCAGCACA
The DNA here is from genome assembly GCF_903798145.1 of Danio aesculapii. NCBI lineage: Eukaryota > Metazoa > Chordata > Actinopteri > Cypriniformes > Danionidae > Danio > Danio aesculapii. Next base: position 28,929,743 of record NC_079448.1, read on the forward strand.
TAAAAAATCTATCGTAAAAGTCTATCTAGAGTAAAAGTATTAAACTCATTGAAAATATGTACTTAAGTAAAAGTAGTAGGAGAAAAAAACAATACTCCAGTAGAGTACAGATAAAGCCTTTTACTTAAGTACTTAAGTACACTAGTGAAGTAGTTCTACTTCGTTACTATACATCTCTGTATATAAATATAATAATGAGCCATGGTTGACCCAAGCTTAAACAAACCTTGTCGTTGTCTTGATGAACAGCCACAAAGCCAAGAAGAACAAAATCTGCTGTGTCCGGTTGTTGTTTTATGAGCCCGTCTAAAAGTGCAAACGGTTTCACTTTCTCCAGAGAACTAGCCAAGCGTCTATATTTGAAATAACGAACTTCTTGAGCTGATGATAATAACATGTGCGTGATTATTGAAGTGCTTCTACATCCGATCCATTCAGAAACTGACAAAAGTGAGATTGAAGTGCGAAAAAACAAATGAGAAGCCTGAAAAAACAAAGGAGCAAAACATTCTTTCAGCAACCAAAAACATCAACAAACTGCCATGTTTAACTATTATCATCACCTTTTGGACTATTACAAACTCGGGAATGATGGAAGTACTTTCTAACAAAGGTTACATGTGCTGGTAAAGATTAAAGATGCAGTTGCACTGCGATCGGGCTATTTTCATTTTGTTTTTGAACCACAAAAAAAAAAAGACTAAATGTACACTGTGTGTAGTTTTACTGTAATTGGTAACATATCGAAGACTGTAAGGGTCTGTATGTGTTCATATATTTTGCATTTATTTATTTAATATATATAATTGCAGACGTTATAGGAGGCTATTTCGCATATCATTGATCTGCAGTTATAATCAAATCATGTTCATAGAAAGGTTAGTAATGAACATTTATACACAAGTATTTTTGTGTATAAAGCATCTGTTTTGTGAGAAGTAATTTTCATATGATATGTGAACGACCCGTACAGCTTTACTTTGACATTTCCTTAAGAAAGAATGACGTTGTCTGAAACTTTCTGTCATACACCACACCCATTGATACCCTTTTGGCAGTGAAAATGCAAGCCTGATAAAGGTGAACCGTACAGACCCGTACAGTACCGTACTGTACCCCTCAGTGGAAATGGGCCGTTATACAGTAAAACGACAACCTAAAACCTTTCTTTCCAAAAAAAACAAAAAAACCTTTCAATACCATTTAAAATGTACTGTAATATTCTAAATGGTCCATGTTTAAACAGCAGTACATAGTAAGTGGTTGCCTTTTGATGCAGATGATAAGAAAATTAAAAGACTAGGCTGTCATTCAAACAGAAGATGGTTTTGCATTCCACTGCATGGCTTTTCCATTGTTTTTTCTCTAAAAACATGGTCTAGACTGATGTGTTTGACCTTTTCGTTTGCACCTCACTTCTTTTACAGAGTCTTGTGTATGACACAGCATAACAAAAATGTGGAGCTTAGGGTAAAAGGAAGTTCACCTTTTACAAAAAAAGTCTCTAGACCTGGATCAATTGCATGCACACAGCCACTAGGATAATGGAATCCTATTATGCTCTTCACACCTTCAGCTTTCTACAGTGCACAATGTTGCTGTTTAAGCATGGAACAGACTTGCAAAGTTATAAAGCACACCGTCCACTTAAATGTTAGTTATTTTTTGTTTCAGTAAGAAGTGTTTCAGAACTCTCTCAAATGCCTTGTAGTTTCCAATAGTTTTCTTCTGGGAATGTACATGTCACAATATCGTGAATTAAAATTATTCAAAAAGGGTATAATTGGACCCCATTTAAAGGGGACCTATTATGCTGCCTTTTTACAAGATAATATCTCTAGTCTAAAGTCTATCTAAAGTCTCTAGTGTCCCTGAAATGTGTCTCTTTAAATGCAAATGAGCTGCTGCTTATACTCCAATATGGTTTTATGGATTTTTGGATTATGTTAGGTTAATTTGAGCGTAGAAGTTTTGAAGAGAGTGCCATGAATGAGAAATTGTAAAATATGTAGTCATTAAATTTAATTTGTGCCAGTGCACAATAAACACAAAAGGCACAATGAACTGTGTTTAATCCACATAGATGCTGAGTTTTCTATATGAAAATTTTCAATAATATGTAGACATAAAAAAAGAATAAAATAATAAATAAAAAGGAAGGTTAAGCTATTTTAAGGGGACTATTGATAAATGAATGGGCTTTTCAAAACTAAAGGCCATATTATGTATAAATCGTAAGGCTTGCTGTTGTTCATAAAATTCTTTGGTGCTTAAGACTGAAAACTGCTTCTTTTCAGAAAAACTTTCAAAAATATACAGTACTTGAATACATTTGCAGTTTACGTCTTTCAGTTAAATTAATGAAATACAGTGAAGTGCTTAAAACTGAGAAAAAAGTGCACTCTATACAATTTAGTAAAACCTGATTTTTGCGTGGCTTAGTTTGAAAATTTTGTCACTTTTAAAAGATTTAATTGCATGAAACTGTTCAACAGACTGGTTAAAAAGACCAGTAGTATACCACAATAAAATAAAGGATTTGCTAAATAATTGCACAATCCTGCATTTTCAGTAGTCTACTGTTCTTGCAGACACATAATTTTACACATTACTTATTATAATAATAAACAATGCATATCTAATTTTTGGTTTTCAATGGAAAAGCTATATTCCATGTTTTAATAAGACTGTTTTATTTCATTTTAAGTTAGAGTATTTTGTATAAATAAATGTATACTATATTTTAATTAAATTACTCTTAAATTAAACCAAATATATATTTAGTCAACTAAATCTAGAGTAGATTTAGTCAACAAAAACCTCATGAAATATAGTCAACTAAAGTTAGACTAAAACTAAATGATCCAGAAGACTAAAATATGACTAAGACTAAAATTACATTTTAGTCAAAAGACTGAGACTAAAACTAAATCAAAATTGGCTGCCAAAATTAACACTGGTATCTGGAACATTCAAAACATACCCTAATGCTGAGCACACACTAAAAGATTTAAAAAATCTTATAAGAGACCACAAATATGAGGACAAATAAATCCTGTTTCACCCTTTTGCTTCTGTAATGTGACAGGATTTTCCTGTTGTTTTTTCAATTGTGAACACAGGAAATCTCACTAAATCTCTCGAGACCTAATAATATGCATGGCTGATATAGAAATCGACAAGGTGATCGACCGTTCGTCTCTGCTGTCCTCATACATTTCAGTTTGAGCTGCAACATGACTTTGTTGTTATGTTTCTGCCTTCTGTCTACTTGCTTTCTGATTGGATATTATATCATTTTATGTGATAATCTCTGACTCATATGCTCGTTTGTCCCCCCGTGCATCTGGATTTTTGATCGTAGATATTCAACGTGTTAAATATTTACAATTTGCGATAGAAAAACCCCCAACATTCTTCGAAGCATTAAATAATTTAAATGCAATTTGCAATGTTAGTCTATAGCAGACTTTACTATTGTAGTTGCTGTTATAGTACATGGTGCTCAGCTATATAGCATTGAGTAAACAAGTAGAGTAATGACATTCGACTGGCTAATGATAATGTGTTATCTCGAACAAATTGTTGTGGTACAGGTACATTGTAAATAGCTGTTGTCATGATGATCGCGGCAGACGCAAACAGCACATGTGGACCTAGCAAGAGTTAGCGGATCAAATTTTTAGATACAGATACACACCCTTCTTGTAATAGTCCACAAGATGACAGGATTTGTCATATAGATTGCCTGGACTAGTGAACTAAACCCAATTAATGATAAATAATAAATTATTCATGGATACCTGTTAATATTGTTAGTGTGAAAAGGAAAGAAAGCTGTTAGCGTCATATGTGCTGTCAACTAGTGATGTGCGATACCACTGGTTTCCTATCTGATCTGATACCAAGTCAGATGAAGGCGATCTGATACTTTGCCCAAAAATTACAGTTTGGGAAATTAAAGTAACGAGTACTTAAAAGTGTCACTTCATACTGAATACGGGACATATTACGAGACATATTATTCTTGTCTATTGATGATGAATTATCATACAAAAAAAAGAGCCACATCGCCATATTTTCTCCCTCTGTTCCTGGATGGTACCTTCCTGCTGCACATAAGGACTCTGAAAGCGATGTCTGTCTCGCCCTAGCAGCACCTGTGCCTCTCCTTTCCTCCTCTTCTGACCACCTAGTCATTATGTTCTCATATTCTGTCTTGTGATTTATCAGTTGAAGTCAGAATTATTAGCCTCCTTTGATTTATTTTATTATTTTTTAATATTTCCCAAACAATGTTTAACAGAGCAAGAAAATTTTCACAGTATGTCTGATAATATTTTTTCTTCTGGAGAAAGTCTTATTTGTTTTATTTCGGCTTGAATAAAAGCAGTTTAGAATTTTTTAAAAGCCATTTTAAGGTCAAAATTATTAGCCCCTTTGAGCTATTTTTTTTTTCGATAGTCTACAGAACAAACCATCATTATACAATATTACGCTAACCTGCCTAGTCAACCTAATTAACCTAGTTAAGCCTTTAATGTCACTTTAAGCTGTATAGAAGTGTCTTGAAAAATATCTAGTCAAATATTATGTACTGTCATCATGGCAAAGATAAAATAAATCAGTTATTAGAAATGAGTTATTAAAACTGTTATGTTTAGAAATGTGTTGAAAAAATCCTCTCTCTGTTAAACAAAAAAGGGGGAAAAAATAAACAGGAGGGTTAATAATTCAGGGGGGCTAATAATTCTGTTTTCAACTGTAGATGTTTGATTAGGTTTGTGGTATTACCACAGTACCACACTGTTTTGTTACACGTGTCACAAACCGCATCGTTTGAGTTTATGGAAGTGAAGTAGCTCCACACATAATTTCACTTGCGGTCACCCATATCCAATGCGTGGATTGAACAACATGTGCCAGCAGACTAAGTGGCTAGCTAGCGTGCTTTGCAATTGTACAGTGCCATATTATGCACATGACTTGGCAGGTGGAAGAACAAGTAGTTCCGACTAAGTTGGAATTATTCAGATAAACTGGAGTAATTGTGGTTACTTTCTGCTGTATTTCTATTTTCAATAAATTACATATTTGCTCCAAATTACTGAAGTATCATAATATCGATCTGCACATCACTACTAGAAACTGCACAAAAATGTAAGCTGAGCAGGTATTTCCAATGAGCCTGTGTTAAACATATTGGTTCACCTGCACAAAAACTGTTCATATGTGGGTGGTTTTTAAAACTGAATGAGGCTCTCAAAATAGTGCAGTACTGTTGACCCAACAACATCAGGCATACCCTCTGAAATGACACTGGCCCCAGAAGCTTATTAGGAGAGCATCCGCTGGAGTTTGTGTTTCTGCTCTCTAATTATCCTGGCAGCTGTGCATGAAAAAAGATCTCCATGAATTAATCCTCTATCACCTGGCCTGCCTATTTTCCCTCTCATACGTGATATCACTTAAGGGCCTTTGATGAGCCACACATTTCTCTGTGTACTCTACAGATCCAAACAAGAGAAAACCCCCCAGATGAAATGCTGCTTTGTGTTTGTCTTTGCCTGGTCCTGGAGGATCACATTGCTTCTGAAGACTCTGTCGCTCTCGGCAACAACATCTGCCTTGTGAGTGTGGGGCAAGTCCCTTCTGAACAGAAATGCCATTTAACAAGACGTGAGGGATTTGAGTCAATGAGTGCTCAATGTGGTGAACTTCATCACAGCAATGAATCTCTCCAAAGAGCTTATGGTGATGGCCTTTTTCTCGGCTTGCTGGTGCGCTCTCTTAATGGTGGGGTGGCTCGGCTCTGTTCACAACAAAAACGCTGTGCTTTTGATTGCTTTTTTATGTAAGAAGCTCCAATCGCTCTTGCTGTTTTTGCTATAACTACTGAATAGACTTTAAAAAGATACCAAAGTGAAAATTTGACTTTATTATTGTTAAGTTGTTAACTTTCAGTAAAAGAAGACACAGCTCATCTTTTACAAACATTTGTTTTGTTAGAATAAGTTTGTTTAACTTAAAGTTGACAGTTAATGGCTGCTTTTCTACAATGTTGATGATAATCCATGGGGTGTTAACTTCTTATTGGTTAATAATGAGTACAAACACCATGGCTGTTTCTCAATATGCATTCTTCAGCGATCGTGTTTCCTCGTGTTCTCATGTAACATCATTATCAACTTCCAAAGTTCTGTTCCAAAACTTAAGACCGCAAGAACGGAGGACGCGCGAAAGTACCTGGATGTGTTCTTAATATCGAGGATGCAGACTTGAGCGCAAAACTTGCTCGAGAAGTCCCACAAGTCATTTCTGCCAAATAAAGGAGGTGGGAAGTGCAGCATTTTAAATAGATCTATTGTTAAAGGGCACCTATGGTGAAAAATCTACTTTCCAAGCTGTTTGGACAGGTATATGTGTAGGTATAGTGTATAGACCGTCATATTGGGGTGATTTAAACACACCCAGTCCTTTTTTTCTTCTTCAATTCAACAACATAAAAAACGGTGGACCAATTAGAGCGGTTTTAAGATCAACCGCAACTTGATGTAGGAGTGCAGTCCCTCCGCCCACCAATATTGATTGACAAGCGCGCATTACCATATCCTCAGTTTGTTGTTTCATGTCCGCCATTTTCAACATGTGAGTCAAAGCGATGTTACCAAAGGAACACCCTTGCTCTATTTTTAGATGTAAGGCTCGGTGGGTTCAACACAAGTTCAACATTCACCGCATTACTGCTCTCATTGGCGCCATTGTTTGTAACTTTAGATGGGTTTGCAAACATGTGTACTTTTCATTATGTCTTCCTTAAACTTCAGCCATTGGCATTTCCGTGGTCACAGAAGCTTCCCATCATCTTAACTAGGTGTAGCTGGAAAGTGCGAGCGCGTTGCCTCCTGTGTGCGTCCCTCCATTGGAAATGACGAACTTGCCTTAAGCAAGTCGCACACCAGAAGCGTCGTTTTAGATATCTAAACATAGGTTTCTATCAAGGTTCACACACCGGCGGTTGTCCGCCGCGCCCAGCCAGGACCAAGAACACTGTTCATATATCTGCCACATCACAGAGCGCCATCTGAATAGTTTCATTTGAAATAACATGCGAATGTGCGCGTCTGGTGTGCCGTGTCGCGGTTCTGAGCGGCGCATCTGGTGTGTGACGCCCTTTAGTTATAGCCTCATACAAAGTTAATTCAGTGTGCGTGGTTAATAGTCTCGGTGTACAAGCTCAAAACTTTAAACTAGCACACAGTTGGCTGGAAAACTATACAAAGACACAAATGATTTTGTACTCTGCTTGGTCTGTGTCCGAGTCCGGGTCGTACTTGTACGGCTGAATGCTGGTCCCCTCACACATGTTGCTTCTCTCTGTCTGCCTGTCTGTTGCCATACACAAAGCGGGGGAGCTCTTGTCTCCTTGTTAAGTTGGGCGGGAAGTCTAAACTAATTTTCATGTGAGGCAACACACCCCTAAAACAACGACCTGTGTACATGCCCCCAAAATGACACTTAACACATTATGATAAAAAAATCTGAATTGTGTTTTGAACTGAACCTAAACTGGCACACTCAGAAGAACCATAATATTAAAAATAAATCTTAAAAAAGGGGTAAACTAGGTGCCCTTTAAAGTTTAGAGGTTACCTAAATAAGACTGTGAAAGTAAACATTAATATGAAAATCTTAACAAAGGCACAAACACATTAAGGGTGTTTATTTGCTTAAATTCATATTAAAATCTGTTTTATTTGAATTGTGCAATGTATATTTGTTAAGATGTTATGCATAGTATATATTGTGAAAATATTGTGTTTGTATACACTATGAACAGCAGCTATGCTAATTATTCTATTTATTCTCAATTTCCACCTGAGGATACTCATCCCGAGGCCCTCAGATTGTGCAGAGTCACTGAAATGGTCATGCCCAACTGAGTCTGGTTTCTCTCTAGGTTTTTTTTTTCCTTCACTTGCGCCAACTGGTGAAAATTTTTTTTTTTTTACATTTTTTTTTTTCACGCCGCTGTCGCCGCTAGCTTGCATGGTTTGGGATTGGCAGAGCTGCGCATCGATGGATTTGCTCCTCAGTGTTTGGACTTTCAATAGTGATTATTAAACCACACTGAACTGAGCTAAACTGAACTGAACTTAATCACTAAAAACTGAACTACACTGTTCCAATTTACTATGATCTTTTATGTGAAGCTGCTTTGACACAATTTACATTGTAAAAGCGCTATACAAATAAAGGTGAATTGAATTGAAAGGGGGAAAAACAATAAATCATTGTAGTGTATATTGAATGCTGTAATGTTTAAATAATATACCTTTAAAAATGCATGAATGTCATGTGACAATCAGGAAGAACCAGGGAAGAAAGCAGTATCTCATTTCAATGAGGACACATTCTCTGTTCCCGTGGTCTCCTGAGTTTGGTTTTTGCCGAGGTAACCCACAAGGTAACCCATCCGTTCTCTGCGTTCTTGGTATTGAGAAATAGCCTTTCATTCAAAAACATGAGGTTATTAGCCACAGCATTTACTTAGACAAGCTAATTAGATTTAAAATGCACATGGTATATTCTAAATATAAACTTTCCCACAGTTATTTGTAGTAGAATAATTATTTTATTAAACACATCATCCCAAAGTTACCTAAAGAAATACTTTTATTTTTATTATTATTTTTATTTTTTCCCCCACAATGATGCCTCCTATCCATTGTCTTATTTTCTTTTGGGAGAGGGCTGTGTCATTTCCGGAAAAGAAAATAATAGCTGGTTAAATTTCTGGTTGAATAAAATATAAAAGATAATAAAAGTCAAAATATGTGGGTCAAATTATATATACACACATACAGGCTACATCCGAAATCGCATACTTCCATACTATATAGTATACTAAAAACAGCATGCGAGCCGAGTAGCATATCCAAATTCATAGAATTCGAAAACCAGTATGTGAGAAGTACCCAGATGACTTACTACTTCCAGGGAGATTCTGAAGTGCGCATCCGATGCACGTTACGCTATTCCATTATGCCCCATGAAAGAATTCATGAATAAGAGTGAAGGACGCAACTGACACAGGTAGATCACGTGATCATGACAAAATGGTGAATGTATAGTACGCCCGAGTTCCATTCATACAGCTCATATTCAATCATACTGTATAGAATGTACTTTTCCTAACGGGCGAGGAATGCATTTAAAGTCAAATGCAGTACCTACTGAGTAGTAGGCGGTTTTCAGACGCAGCCACAGTGTTTGCCCAGTACTGATATTTTCATTTCTTTGCATGTTTGTCACACTTGTCACATGTTTCAGATCATCATACTAATTTAAATATTAATCAAACATAACACAAGTAACCACCTTAGAAAAGGTTATAAATCCATGTCTAATGCTTTAGGAGTGCAGTAAACCATGATGAGAGCCATTATCTACAAATGGAAAAAACATTTTTAGGAGTGACAAGCTGACCAAAATGACCACAAGAGCTTAGCAACAACTCATCCAAGAGGTCACAAAACAACATCTAAAGAACTGCAGGCCTCAGTTAAGGAGAGTGTTCATGATTACACCAAAAGAGAGACAAAAATGGTTCAAGTTCCAAAACGAAAATCACTGCTGAGCAAAAAGAACATAAAGGCTTGTCTCAGTTTGACAAGACTTTTGGGGGAAAAAGTTTGACTTTTTGGAAGGTGTGTGTCCAATTTTGTGTGACATTAAAGTAATGCCGCATTTCAGAAAAAAGAAAATCATACCAACAGTAAAATGCGGTTATGGTAGTGTGATGGCATGGTCTGGGGCTGTGTTGCTGCTTCTGGACATGGAAGACTTGCTGTGTAGATAGATAGATAGATAGATAGATAGATAGATAGATAGATAGATAGATAGATAGATAGATAGATAGATAGATAGATAGATAGATAGATAGATAGATAGATAGATATTAATGTTAAAGATAGGGTCAATAATGATATTACTGCTATTATAATCATTGAAAAAATAAAGTGATATTGAAGAATAGCGTACTGGTTGCAGATAAATCAGCCTTGTTGAAATAAGATGCTACTCAGAGACTTGTACTCCTGAACTCCATGCACCCAGTCCTTCTTTTTAAATAACTATATTGGTTATACATGGTTTGTGTGTTAGAGGACAGAACAGCTGCTTTACCAGCAAAAGCAGGCCTTTGAATCACTCTAGCTGTCTTATGTCCAGTGCCCAAGAGAGCCGAGGATGAAGTGTATACTAGCATGTGTAATTACAAGCTCTGCAAACCATGTGAGCACACTACTAAATGCAACTCATGAAAGCCTGTCCTCCTGCATGACATCACAACCATACACATGTCACAATAGGGACTTTGAGACCTTCCTCAACTTAATGAGCCCCCTGACAGTCCTAACCTCATTTTTGTTAAATTGGCTAATTAAAAAGACATTTACGACACAAATAAAACCAGTGTGCATTAAGCGAACACTGCTTCAGTGGATATACCTTTTTTTAAACAGAATAAATCCACTGCTTTAGACTTCATTTCACAATAAAGAGCAACCAGAGAGGACATTAACCATTGAGGTGGTATAACAGCAAAGAAAGTGAATAATAAAAGACAACAAGTGTGTAAAGGATTACACCAAGTGAATTTTAATGAGTCGTTTGATGAAATAAGTAGTGTTTTAGGTTCATCTTATAGTAAGCTTTAGTGGCGTGTTGGTTTATTATTATTATCTTGATAATTTTACCTTTATTTAGTCATTAAAGTTTAATATTGTTAAACTTTAGATGGGATTCAGCTTTTAAGGCTTGGCTTTGTAAATTTTCCAGCATTTAGGGACTTGTTTTGTTGCTGTTTCAATCACCATGTGTAGTCTTGATCACATTAATTAAACCAGAAATGGCAGGAATACTGTGAACTTTTTTTCTCACTACTCTTCTCCATTGTATGATCTGTTAGCAAGAGACAATTTGCATTATGTGGCATTAGTGAAGGGATTAGGGAACATGATTTATGCCGGCAAGACATTCTTCATTTTCGCAAATGAGTTTCCATTCCCAGTTGAACAATGGAGCACTGTCTGACCCTCCCTTAATCTCAGTGAACAAAAAGGGCTTGCTAAACCATAACTTTGGGACCTTGTTATTCAGACCGTGATTAAACCAGTGCTCCTAAATTAACATTAGGTTGGATCTCTATTAATTCTCTGTATTATCAGTGTTAATCACAAGTTAGAAGCCAATCAACGAGCAATGGCCAACAGAAAAAAGGACTGCTTTTTGTTGCATAGGTATCTGCTGTTTCAAATGGATATGCCTGATTGCTAATTTAGAGAGAGAAAAAAATAACCATCCACACAAAAGCAGCAAATTACTGCAGGTACCCAGGCAATTATCTTTTCAGAATATACTGTGTCCTCGACACATACAGAATTTTTAAAACCTTGCACCATATACTATAACTAATTAGGTAAAATAAAAATAAATAAAATGCTATTCATGCTAATTCAAATGTTTTAACCTTTTTACCTTTAATATTCTTTATATTTATAATATAGCCAGATCGTGGGCTATTCAGCTGAAGCAAGGTCTGATGCATATTGATTATTCTGACCAGGGGTCCATTTCCTAAACAACTCGTGGCTGAACTATCATACGATGCGTCGCTTGGGAAAAGAACGATGGAGCGATTGGAGTGAGTGAGTAGTTTCTCTGTTGCATATCCATCATTTGAACCACGTTAGTTATAACGTAAAATGTTCAGAATGCCGCTCTAAACATGGTGGTAACAACTTATTTAGAGAAAACCCTCGTAATTTTTTGTGCAAATTATATTGTTTTACACGCACATGCGTTTACAAAAAAATAAAAACAAAAAATCCAGTATTAGTTTTGGTAAAAACATGCATTCGCTTTCTATATTATTTGAAATACATGCAAACGACACATACAGTATAGGACCAATGTTTCCTTTAAAAATATTATTGAGAATATTACATATAAAATCACTTAGCACTTATAATCATATAAATTGTTAATGGTTGTAGGCCTAATAGGCTATTTATTAAGAAATAAAAAATGAAATTCCTACCTAATAATAATAATAAAAAAAAAATAATAAATAAATAAATAAAAAAAAAATAATAAAATAATAATAATAATAATAATAATAAAATAATAATAATAATAATAATTATTATTATTATTATTATATACATACAAGTAGGATATTGTTTATTTATTTATTTTTATATAATATTTTTGAAAGGTCTACATTCACAATTTGACAAATTCTGCAGAAATGTTCTAACCAACAGGCCCATGTCATATTCAGTACAGATACATTTCTTAATAAATAACCTACTATAAATTGAAACCATTAACGTATGATATATATATTTGTTTACACAAGCTTTGGATACGTAACATAAATTCCGCTTTTAAATAATAGGTCACCTATAGCTTTTGTCATGAGCCATGGCTGCATTCAAAATGGCCTAAATATTTTTCAAAGTGCACTATGAAGGGAGCTCAGTTGTCAATATGAAGATTGCTAAAACTGAACAGTAAAAATACTTTGAAAGCAAATTACACCTAAGAGAGATGACTTTAATGTTTTTTTTAATTATTCCAAATTTAAATGTTGGAATGTTCTAAATGAATAGGGGATCGGGGGGATAACTGTGAATAAAACATTTCCAGGAACTAAACTTCTAACTACAGCTTCAGAGGTGTAGTTGCAAGCGTACAAGTTTGCGATGCAGATTGCGAATGTTCATTGGAACGACGGATTTGGGAAATGTCTGATAAATGAACTATGTTTGTAACGACAGAACTTGCGACCTTAGTTGGCTAACGATGGTTTCAGAAACGCACCCCAGAACTGCTAGTGGCTCTATCTAAAAAATGCTACAATACAATAATAATGGGCTGCATTAAAAATTCTCTTATTGGTAGGGCAATGTTAGCCAACCGTTTTAGAAAAAACACAAGTGAAATTTGTAGATACTTTCCTATTTAAAAAGAAATAAGTATACAGGGGCAATTTTGCAAATGCAGATGTTTCCTTGTAAATATCTCCAATCAAATCAATAAATCAATTTTAAATTCTGAAATCATTATATTCCTGCTTTTATTGTAAACTTTTATGCAAATTCAGCAGAGGAAGAAAAAAATAGAGAAAGAGAAATGTGCCTTTTCATCATATTTAGACCACACAATATCAGCCCAATTTTGGAACAATGTGTTTGAGTGTTGTTGGTGACAATAAGCACAGCCACATTACCTCCAAGGCAGCTAATCAGATTAAAGAAAAAACTGCTGGAAGGGACGAGAACAGGAAATTTCACTTACCAGACTTAAACCCACATTTCACACACTGGCACCATGGCTCAGTATATTACTGCACATTCTGCTGTCTTGAAAATGGAAATGTCTTTTGGTGAGTAAATTGCCTGGGGTTGAAAGCAAATGAAGATGTTTGAAGACGTTCCCGTGTTGTTACAGCTGGTTTGTTAGGTGTAATCAATGAGAGAGGATAGGCGTGAGGAGAAGTCAGAATGACTGGCAAGGCCCTGACTGCACTGGCCAGGTGCGGAGTGAGTAGGGACCTCCCTGTTAACACATGGCACACCACTCAGCCAGGGAGATTAATGGGTCTGACTGCATGGCAGCGGAGTGGCCAGGGATCAGGGAGTGTAATTGCGCTGGGGCAAGTATGGACATGGACAGCTGCGCATAGCAGGAGCCAATCACACCTCGTCATCCCTGCCATACCTCCAGTTGTTCACCCTAGGTAAGAGTATCCCAGTCCGAGTTGTGATAGGACACCAAGATGAGGATTCTAGGTGAGTGAAAAGGTGTTTTAACTTCTATCACAAAAGCAATTTTTATGTAATAAAAGTTCTATTTTGGTTAAATGATTGCAGAAGCACTTTTGTGGGTCCAGGTTATGTGTCAAGACTTTGAAAGAATCTGTTTCTGCCAGCTATCAGAAACTTCAGCAAAAGCTATGTTTTTATATTAGACCACCAGAGTAAGGGGAAAATCGAAAAAAGTTTGTCCTTTATGTGGAAATGATCCCATGCGCAATAATCTGCTTTTGTGTACATGAATCCGCAAACTATATTTAATGCGTAACATCTTCGTAAACAAAATGAACATCTCATTATAGATATGAGAGACATTCACGATGAATATCTCATATCTATAATGATGAAATTGCATTTCTGCCTCTCCCGAACAAATTTACCACCCTGCTCATAACAATCTGCCTCTTGCTCTGCATAAACTGTTTTGACACCCACATGCTCATATAATTTCACCCAAGTCCTTGTTCCAGCGACAGATGTTTAAGACAATGTAAATTCATTGGTGACATTGAGAAGGTACTTTGCTATTCAAATGAGCTCTGTCTCCTTCAGCACTAAATGGCTCTTGTATTGGTTGGAAATATCAGTGCCTCTATAAACAGCTGTGACCCCACGCAGGAAGTCAGGCATCCCACTTCCTGTGGCAAGCTGTGCCGCTGGCTCTCCTGGCCAGAGATGGCTTTCTAATTGGTGTCCTCTCACCTCTTTATACTGAGATGCTCCTGTTTGACAGTTCTTGGCAGCAGGATGAATGTCCTTGAAGAACAAAAAAGTCGAACCCGAAACCTGTAAAAGTAAAACACTTTACCTTCAAGGATTTTCTATAAGTGAAAGGGGACAAGGAACAATACCCACTGCTGTCTTCAAAGAAGTGAAAGCTGGCTCTGAAATACCAAACGAGTAAGGAAAGTTAAAAATGCAGCCTTATGACATGCAGCATTATGACATTATGACTTAATTTAAAATCAGTCCATGTTTAATGCTTTACAGATTGTTTTCGAAAGCCACAGGATATTAGTTAATCTTCCAAACATAACTTAATAGGTTTTCTTTTCTTTTTTTTTTTTAACAGAGGGACAGAAATGACTCAAATTTAATCGTAGATAAGTTATGTTCCAAAGATGACTAAAGCCCCAGTCAGATCACACAAATTTGTCACAATTTTGTCATGATTTTCTTGACATAGGGTGTCGTGGGGATTCGTAAACGACAAATGAGCATCGTAACACAAGATTCAAGCATTTCTTCTTGTGTAAAGTGGCATAGTTCATGACAACCGATACCATACCATGACACTATCGCAGAAAGTCTAGCATGTTTCATTTTTTCTCTCGTTCTTCACGATGAGTTCTGTCACAGTGTGCAATAGGAGCACATAATTTCACGGTTATATCAGTGGGTGCTGCCGTTAATGCGCTGGTCAGGTAATAAAAAGTAGACTGCATATTTACTTACTGTATGGGCGGGTCACAGGTGGATCAGATCAGTCATTGGTTATGCAAACTTTAACTACCTTTTCTAGAATAATAATCTGTTTTAAGCAATTTTATCTGACAGACTGGCACAAATATGCAGATATCTTCATTCTCACAATGAGTGTCTGAGTTATTTCATCCTTCCAACAGAGTTTGTTCTTCTGAGATAATCTAGGAACAGTTCAGTGCTGCGATTACATTGCAAAAGCATTTCCTGCTTATTCAAGTTTGTCATTAATAGTGAAAACAGTTTAATATAGGCTTTTCTGAAACTGTGAATATTTAACTTTCATTTTATCTAACAAACCAACACAATCTCACGGCAATTTGTGTTTTGGTTCATATAGTGGAATTCGTTTCAAAAAGATATTTATTCAAAAAAAAATCTACTAATTATATTTTTGTTTGTGCCCCTCCACTTACTATACGAGTAGATAATTTGTTTCGCTTTGAGGAAAATATGGATTTAATGAATGCTTCACTGTGATTGTTACACAAATCTCAGTTATATGTTTGCTATTTTTTTTAATAAGTCATTATTTTTAAGATTATGTCTTGAGCATCTGATTTTCCCTTGCTGCTGCTTTCATTTTCTCAGTCTCACTCATGACAAGTTCAGGCGAGGGACTGTTTAATAAGAAACCCATGGCAGGAAAATATACATTTAGATTTCAAAGAAAATATCTTAATATTAAAAGGTAATCGTAAGTTTGATCTTATCTATGTCATAACAAATACCTAAATAATGTGGTTGTCTATATATAAATAAAATAGTTGTCTGCAAGCATCAGTGTTTATTGAGATTGAAATAAGATTTTAAAAAATTAAAATTGAGAAAAGAAATATTGTTATAGCAACACTTGTGACTGCTTTGGGAAATAACGCTCATCGTAGACGTCAAGAGATGACTGATCATGAATGAACATGTAGTCTGGCACATTTGTTACCCACGACAAGTCAAGATTTCATCAACAAAAAAAAACATTGCATAATCTGACACAGAGACTTTCATAACCAACAATAAAAATTGTATGATCTGACCAAGCTTAAGTCTTATAAGTTGAAATGACATGAGCGAGATTAAATTAATTAAGACAGAATTCTCATTTATGGCTGGTGAACAAACGTTTGTGTCAACTTTTGGAACTCTTTGGACAGAACTGTGTGCAGGTATAGTGCGTCCACGGTCATAATCGAATGATATAAACACAACAAGTGTCTTTTTAAGTTTCCTGATCTTAGGATCTAGGAGTGCGGTTATCCCCACCTTCAGCTTAGTCCCTTTATTCATGAGGGATTAACCCAGGTTTAGAGTAGTCTTCTTTTAGACACCTATACAACGACTACATATATACACGTCTAATAGCCGGTGAATTTTGGTCTAGGCTAAAACAAGGCAAAATTTGGTCTCTCAGTGAAAATCTAATAGATGTCGAAATACAGCCCAAGTATAAACAAGTCATCAAAATTTCAGCTAATGAATGACTATGTTTATACATTACATAAACCACAAAAATACACATATCCAAATCAACATTTTTAACTGAGAATGAGAGAGCTCCCAGATTTTACCTAAAGTGTCTTAATTTGTACTGCAAAGACAAATCAATGTTTGGAACGACATGGATAATTAAACCTTTTAATTTCTGGACGAACAAACTCTTTAAGTGTACATGAAACCAAAAAGTCCATCCAATCCATTTGTGAGACTAAGCAGGTTCTGCAGACATCTGTAGGTCTGTCCCCAAGACCAGTATCCTCAGCCCAAATGATAATGAAATCCACTGTTGTGATTGCATTTTGAGATTCAGCCTCTGCACTTTCAGTCCTGGAGAAAAGAAAAAAAAAACACTGAGATGTGCTCTAAACTCAGTCATGTAACTGTGAGTTTTACAAATACATTTATGAATGGAGGACAGGTTGACACACCACATACTCTTTTACAAGTCTTTTAGGTAGATGCACACACTCTTCAAATAAGGTACAGTAGGTCTTCAGGACACAATCACACTTGATGGTTACGTATTAAAACTAGATAAAAAAAAATCAACTATCAACAAAAAAAAAAATAGAGGTAAAGTTGGTTTTATATTCGGATATTCAGACATTCTCCTTAATAATATAATTTCAGAAAAGTATTCTTTGCAAATTCTAAATAAGGAAACCATAAGCAGCCAATGACTATCAAAGTACAACATTGTTCACAGTCAATTAGATAGTGTTAATGTTGTTTTGAAGTCATACTTGCATGCTAATTCCGATCGAATATTCAAAGTAACATGGTAAACAATATAGAGACTTCTAAATGAATGAATGTGCAAATATAAAAACAACTTTACCTCTATCAAAAAATAAATAAATAATAACATTAGTTACTTATTTACACATTCACAATTTTAATTCAATTATTGATTCACTTCTATATTTAACTATTTTAGTGTCAATGTGTTATATTCAATGTTTTTAATGTAAACAGCAGTTATATGAATTATGCATAAGTATTGTTTAAAATTTTCATTCTGTGTGCTTGATGTGACTCGAAAGCTTCTTCCAGCTTGTGAATACACATGGGCAATCTGCAAATGGACAGGGATACCAGCAAATGCGGCCATAAATGTTTTAGTCTAAAATGTTTAGGCAACTCATACCTGCTAGACTGCTCATTTTACATAGCCACACTCAAATATCTGTGAAGAAAAAACAAATATAGTTACAAATATTAGAGAAGCATAATAATAATAATAATAATAATAATAATAATAATAATAATAATAATAACAATAATTATTACGATCAGCTTACATTATACTTGATTTTACTGTTACAAGTCAAAATGCAGTTACTCATTTTACTAAAAAAAAAATAAAGTTTCTATAAAATAGTAAAGTTTATCAAATCTAAATCAATAACCTTGCAGCAGCATACACAGTAAAGGAAGGCTGTCTTGTCAAATCATGCTTGAATTAGTTTTCGGTAAAAATAGTCTCTTTTGTTATGAAATCACAAGTAAACAATTCTTTTAAAAGCTAGAACTGCTGAAGTTTCATCTCTTGACTGACTTTTTCATTGACTTCATGACATTTAATGAAGACGACTTGTAATGTACAAAATAAATGCACTTAATCACCGAACTTAATTTAATTTTACGTGTCTAAAAAATTGTAACACTCCCTCAGATCGTTTTTATTTTCATCTAAGATTTACGGAATGAAGGGCGCCTGTGCATTGATATTAGCGTAATACTATATTAAAACACGCACATATAATAAAAAACATTGCCAAACAACATGATATTAAAGCAGATAACACTTACCTTGCAGGGTGAGCACTCGTGCTCGCAATCCATAGCGCTGCAAATTTCAAACGACAACAGCTTTCTTCCTCTTGATTTGCTGGTCCATTTCAGCCACTTTGACAAATGTGCAATACCGCCATCTATCGTGTGGAGTACGGAGCTGCGTCAATTTTGCTTAACTGATTAGATCTGGCTTGCTCGACACCTTAAGATATATATAAAATATTATATATATGAGATATATTATACCATATTTAACTTAAAATAAAAAGGCAGTAAGTCAGTTGAATTTTTCATGTCAATTTTGCGAGGTGGGTAAAGCCCATCTAATTCAAAGCTAAATTATGACTACAAATAGAGCATTAATTACGAAAGTACACCTTAACACTTGCACGCCATTGCACGCGCTGCACGGCCAAATTGAGTGAATCAGTTTAGGCTATCAGTTGGCTATAAACAGCCGGCCTGATGATGAGCTAATTCAAGATTATGCTCAGGCTATGAAAATTTCATACTTTTAAAAACCCTAACACCTTATAAATTCTATTGACTTTCCTTACTTGAAGTAATATCATACATATCATAAGGTATTTTGCCAAAAAAGACAGGTAACCAAATTTAAGGTTTTTTGGGCTAGAGATGGGTTACACATAGCCAGTCTAGATCGGGTCTACACTTCACCAAGAAAGTGAAACATGATGTACTGCACAATGCTAAAACCAGTATAATGTCAGTATAGTGTACAATTCGGCATCTGCATCTTTCCTTAAGAAATGAGATGGAATAAAATATCAGTCCTTAAGAACAGGATGAGGATCTCTCAGAACATTCTCAGTCTCAGTGCTGCAGGTGGAAATGCACAGGAACTTCAGAAATATAAAACACCTAAAGATGGTGTTCTGGTGTTCACTAAGGGGATAAACTGAGACTCTTCCAGTTAAAGAAGCTGAAAAAATCTTGGGAGAATGAGTAAACTGCACAAAAAAAATATAGTAGTTTTGGATACATTGCTGATGTAGATGCCAAGAAAATAATAATAAAAAAAGGATGATACATGTAAAATTAAGGTATTTGGTGTTTTATTTTAAAATAGATTTCAATGGTGCGATCTATATTATTTCTTGTCAATGTGAAATTTGAACGCCTTTTTGATCCAATCAATCAATTTTTTTGTCATTGCATGCCTGTGCACTGCAGTGCGCGGCTATTTCAACCAAGGCTTTCATGCACCTTATGCTCCTTAAAGGTCCCATGAAGTGCTTTGGAATGTGCTCTGCCAGTGAGAGTGGTTGAGCTCAAGAGCATCAAATAAAAAGCAAATGAGAAGCGTCTTGAAGGGGCAGGGCATGTCAGATACTAGAGAGCATTTGATAGGTTATGATTTCATGAGCAACATTTTTGAGGCCATACTGTACTTCTTTACTTTTACTTGAGTCTAGTGAGTGCTTCAACTGTTACCAGAGTCATTTTAAACATGATTATCTGCACTTCTGCTTGAGTAAAGTATGCGTGTACTTTTTTGCCATCTCTGCTACAATTGATTACATTACATCATTAAATTAAAGCTGATATACGAACGATACGAACTCTCACGAACAAAAGAACAAATTTATCTTGTCACCAGTCCAATCACATTAAGATGACGACTTTTCGCTGTTCGTCTGTTACACACACCAATCACAGTGCAATAGAGGTGTGACTTTTCACAATTCATGCAGTAACAGTGAAATGGAGGTGTGGCTTTTATTTAATACTATAGTACCCTACAGTAATCACACTTGGTTGGTTTAGACAGGGAAATCACACAAGCTTCTTCTTAGACAGTAGCATATGAAAACAAAATATGCATGTGTGGAAATTCATTACAATATTTGTCCTACCAAATCAGTTAGCATGACTAAATGTATGACGTTTTGCTTCCAGTAATGTTAAACAGGATTATGGTGTGTACATATGAAAATAAATGTTTTCTTGTTCAGACGAGTGAACTTTTTGGCTGTTGTCACTGGCAGAGTGCTCCATGGGACTAAGTTGAGAGGAGGCTCTTGGGTATGAGCATTTACATGTCACAGTCATCCAAAAAACCTAGATAAATAATTCATTTGACCAAGGCAAAGGCTATTTTAAGAGGTCATCATATAGCTTCATAAGCAACAAGAAAGCTGACAGCAAGCAGGTCAAGTGTTGTCCTCAAAACCTTGTTTTTTGAAAGGGTTAGCATGGCAGCAGCTGTTCAAGCAAGAAGGCAACTGACCTGTTCAGTAAACCATAAATAAATCAGAAGAATATGCAGTGACTTTGTAGAAATGGGTATTATTTACATTTCCCCTTGGTTTGTGACTTGTATCACAACTTGAAAGCACTGTTACAACGTATGACTAATTATCCCTGTGTCTGAACACCATTTTACTTCACGAGTTCACACTCACAGATATTTGACTGAATAGAATATGCTATTTGGCGTGCTGTCCGGGGAGAGGGCTCTGAGCTCGGGAAGACACCCTAACTCATGTTATTCCCCTTAACAGGATAAAGAGAGATAGGGTCCGAGCACAGTGTCTAGTCCGGCTCAAGAACGCTCCCCCCCTCAGATTTAAATAGGTATTTGGTTTAATAGTGTGGTGTTGGGGTGGTGGAGGGACGCTGCAGTCAAGAGAAAATGGAGGTATGACGTGTTTGACTATTTATAGGGGTTTGCTCTTGAGCTGATTGGATAATAGAATGATTGTGTGTGTGACGAATTAGCCTTGTCAAAGACTGATCGTGCTCCTCCCGAAATTTGTTTATAA
The DNA here is from genome assembly GCF_903798145.1 of Danio aesculapii. Taxonomy (NCBI): domain Eukaryota; kingdom Metazoa; phylum Chordata; class Actinopteri; order Cypriniformes; family Danionidae; genus Danio; species Danio aesculapii. Next base: position 28,951,185 of record NC_079448.1, read on the forward strand.
AACATCACAAAATAGCTTATAAAACATTGTAATGTTATGAATTCTATTCTTGTCCACTTAAGTTCTCAAATGGCAAAATGTATATTTTTATATTGGATAATTAAGATCTGTTATCATTCTTGGTAATTGTGCACAAATATGACCATACTGATAACAAGGATTCTAAAAATTGCTGTGGACACTTTGTGTAACCTATAATGGACTGTTATCACCATACCTTAACTGAAGTAGATGGCATTGTATACAGTATATTCTAATAAAAATGTTATGTATCAAAATATTCTAACTGAATTATTTATGCAGAGTAAATTGTTTTACATATCGTCACCTTGGAATTATAAGGTTCTATCTGCGTTCTGAATGATTTTGAGATATTGAGTTTTAAAGATTTTGCATTCCATATAGCAAACAGTATGTTTGTAAGATTTGTTTTTTTAAATAAAGTCTTAAAATGTAAACAACTTTAAAAAAAACATTGCGTAATGTATATAAGTTGTCATTTAATAAGAATATGTCAATAACTAAATTTTTACAAAAATGCCAGATATATATACATTATAATTTTAAGGTGACGATATGGCTTACTAGTCAGTGCCAAGATTGTGGATCCTTTCAAGATAAAACAGAATGTCCAAGATGCAGTATGTCCAAACATGTTTTCTTTGTTTATTTTTCTAGTCTTCTTTTCTTTTTTTAATATTCTGAGGTGTAAACCATCTGTTTGTCTGAATCGCCAGATTTTCCTGTGAGAAAGTCCACCTGCAGAACATTGTCTCACCTGTTTGACACGATCACATGGTGGGCACTCACATCCGTTGATTGCTTCAGCCTCGTTTTTTGCTGGAGTCTCCTCGGGAATGAAACAATCTGTCAATTCTCACTAGAGCACTTTTTTAATGAAAAGCATAGCACTGCTGCATAAGGTGTTTGGCAAAGCTTCATTGTGTGGCTGCCAGAAGTTGCATTATGCTCCATTTTATACTTAAACAGTATTTTCTTGGCAATGACTTGCCTGACAGCACTGAGTCAAATGTACACTTACATCAAATATGTCAAGTTCATAAAAAACCTCACGATTTTAATACTAATAGATCACTTACAGTGTGCTTCTCTGTGAGACTGCCAATAAATTCCGAGCCAACCTTGAGGGTAAAATGACATGATATAAAAAAATTAAAATCACTCTTAATATTTTATGACATGTAAGTTTGGGCGTCAATCAGTTTTAACATGTAATGCAATAAATTGTGATATACTAATTCACTTACACACTTATGTGGGTGTTTTCCCTGCTTTATCAGGAGTTGCCACAGAGAAATGACCACCAATTTTGTGGGTAAAAAATTGTTTTACAAACCAGCACTGAGAGTACTAGCCTGAGAGTACAACCCTCAGTGCTGGAAAACACCCACTCACTCTCCTATTCACATAATACAGCCAATGTAGTTTAGTGTTAGCCTTTAGTTTAGGCCCAATCCCAATCCTATTTTTTTACCCCTGCCCCTTCCCCTTGGCCCTTGAAACAGAGTGTGAAGGGCAAGGGCTTCAAATTTTACCATTATAAGAAATGGGACACCACTACAACACCTGCACACATCATGTTGTTGCAATCTTTTGCATCCTATGAGATTGACGATGGCGACCACCACAGTTATTCCAGTTGCTTTTTTTTTTTTTTTTTTTTGCTATTTATCTTTAGGAAATCACTGAAGGCAACGATATCATGTTATAACAACAATATAATGTGCCAACAAGCTTGTAACTGTACTTTTTTTTTTTTGTGGCCATATTCATCTAAACACACGAAAACAACATAAAAATTATACCAGACACTGTTAAATGGACATTCCCAGCCACTATATATACTGACAGGGTATTCCGAGTGTCATCGAGTGACAGATGTGTTGTGGGACTACTATACAGGAGTTATTATTATGGATTATAGATAGAAAATCTATATATAAATTTGTAATAAAAAACTAATTTGTGCTTCTCCTCACTTCCATGTGCAGCCATGCTGCCGTTATCGATGTTGTATTCTGGGAAATGTTTGTACCCCTTAGTTTTGAGTGTGGTCCTGAAAAGAATCATTTAAAGGGCTATCTAGTCCTTCCCCTTAGCCCTAAGCCTTCAAGCTAAAGAGAACTTGGACATCCCTACCCCTTCACGTAAACATCCAAAACGAGGGGTAAGGGGAAGGGGTAAGGGGTAGAATTGGGATTGGGCCTTAGTTTAGTCTTTTGGAATGTGGGGGAAGCCCAAGTAGACATTGGGGGAACATGCAAAGTCCACACAGAAAGGCCTCTTGGTCCAGCCGGGACTCGAACTAGTGACCTTCTTGCTGTGAGGAAATCATGCTAACCACTTAGCCACAGTGCTGCCCCAATACACTAATTCATAAATCTTAATAAAAAAATAATTCAAAGTCAGGATATCATGTTGTTACCATCATGCTTAAGTGATTAAAAGCTTAGTTTATCCTATAATTAGTTTATCCTAGATCTCAACCATGCTCTTGGAGCCCCCAACACTGCACATTTTCCATGTCTCTTTTGTCTTACACAATGATTTCAGGTCTTATAGTTTCAGATAATGAGTTGATTAGCTGAATCAGACATGTTTTTGAAGTCAAAATGTGTAAACTGTCAAAATGTGCAGTGCTGGGGGCTCAGGGAGGTAGTTGAGGACCACTATTTTGTCCAATTGGATAGACTGTTTTTTCGGTCAGTAAAAAAAATTCTATTTGGTATATTAGCAGACACCCAAGTCAGAATTTGCAGATGTAAGAACAGGCCAGAAAATGAGTGCATTCTCCTGCTAAACTGGCCAGCGTGAATCAATTTTACTTCTATACTGACTGATGTGTGGGTGAGAAAAGCCACCTCTTTCTATTAAGACAAATCATTAGCAATCCTTCTTGACGTGTGACATTATTTGCCAGTGAGGCCTCTTCAGAGACATTCACCAGGATGATACGCATTCTGGAGTACAGTAAAAATTGACAGTTTTATTATTTTTGACAGGCACACAAATTACTTTTAATAAAGCTGAATTCTCAGCCAGTCTGACGTATTGTTAACTACCCCCGCAGAGGAGAGGGTAAGAGAATATCATGGAAACTGCCTGAGATTTTTAGTCGGCGAATGCTTAAACCAAGATAATTCATTTTGTTGTGAGCCAGACTGACTGTCAGGAAGCAGACTTTGACAAGGAAACCGACTCTGACCTTCAATTAGACTCTAGAATGATAATGCTGTGGGGAGAAAGTAGAAAGTAGAAAAAAGCGTTAAAATCAATAGCTCATTTTCTCCTTTTTTGTATAGGGATTTTGATGTTTGCTGAGATAAAGGCAGACAAGACTTAGGAATAGAGTGCAGAATGAACTTGAAAAGCACAGAAATTGTCACCGTTGCATGGACTCACTGCGTTTTGTCTGTGATTTACAATTAGGCACAGTTCATTTGCAAATGTTTTACTGGTGTCCTTCAGTCAAGAAAAATATTTGAAATTGTTTTATTGAATCTACATCAAAAATGATTTAAATACAACAACACACACACACACACATACATGCACACACACGCCCGCGCGTGCGCACAAACCAGCACATACTTGTGAAATAACTACTTTAATTATGTATCCTTGTAAATGTTTTAAATATTTGTCACCTGCATCATCTGCCAGTGCTACTTTAGTATCACATTGGATATTATTATAGGTTTTAGAAATATCTGAATGTATCCATTGCATTTTAATAATTGTGTTTGGATATTAAATTTTGTTCTAAATGTAAATATGTATATCCGCATTAGTATTTTAACTACAGTTTCACATTTAATTATTTTAGTACACAAGTTAAATGTTGGCTTGGTAATTAACTGAAAAAAAATATTTATTTATTTACTTACTTGCAAACTTACTTATTTAATGTTCTTTTTTTTTGTATTGCAATGCAGAGAAAGTTCTTAGAGAAACAGAATATTAAATGAGAAAACAGTGGGCGTGGCTTGTTTTTTCTACCACAGGCTGTATGGATGCAGTAAATTAGGCACTACATTAAAAAAGATCAGGAAAGGGGTTTGGGGAGAGTTATTATAGCCTAACAGACTCCCCCTTCTCATTTCTGTTTGTTGTCAAAACTGACAGTTGAACCAGCGTGGTTAATAGTTAGCCATGCCCTTTACCTCAAAATCACATAATCTGATAAATTAACAGAAAACAAACAAGTGCATTTTCAGATTTCAATTAAAGATTATAAGGGGAAACAATTTTATTTTCTTAATGACATGCACAGATGAATTGTTCACCATAAAGCTGGCAATGTGAGCTAACAAAATCATGTCGTCAGTTTTCATTTCTTGGGGACTTTAATAACAGCTTCAAGGTTTTTACTTTTTAATTGATTGCAATGGTAGATGATATTGATAAACTGTGCATGAAATAAAGCCTATCATTTGCAATTACAAAAATATAAAACCTGAAATTTTGAAGCTGTTTGACATGTACTGCAGGTAACCACAACACAACAAAACAACACAACAAAACACCACAACACAAAAAACAACAACAAAAAACAAAATACAAAACAAAGAAAAACAAAACGGAAAACACAACAAAACCAAGGAAAAAAACAAACCAAAAAAAAAAAACAAAAAAAAAAAACACCACAACACAACACAACAAAATCACAAAAAACAAAACAAAGAAAAACAAAATACAACAAAACAACAACAAAAAAACTAAAAAAAACAAAAAACAACACAAAAAACAAAACAACAAAAAACAAAATACAAAACAAAGAAAAACTAAATGGAAAACACAACAAAACCAAGGAAAAAAACAAACAAAAAAAAAAAAACACCACAACACAACAAAATCACAAAAAACAAAACAAAGAAAAACAAAACAAAAAAAAAACAACAAAAAAAAACTAAACAAAACAAAAAACCAAACAAAAACAAAAAAACCAACACAACAAAAGTCACAAAAACAAAAAACAAAGAAAATCAAAAACACAAAACAAAAAACAACACAAAAAGAAAAACTAAACGCAACATAACACAACACAAAAAACAAAACAAAAAGCAAAACACAACACAACACAAAAAATAAGCAACAAAAAACAAAAAAAACTAATTCTTGTAAATGTACTGCAATAATCTTTGTTTATTTATAACTTTGAGGATAACATAATTACAGTTTATATGTGTATACAGTATACTATAGTGAAAACTATAAGAACCTCTGTCTCAGTCTGTAGAAAATTTGTTTCTTACTTCTGGTTTGTAATTCCCTATCAGAATAACATCAAAGCGGTGTGCAATAGCAAAAAGTACCGGCACAGATCTTTAAAGTGAGGAGTCATATTGTGTGCGTATATGTAAAGAGATGGAGTCTCTCAAGCGTGCTTTCCCCATCTCCCTCATGTGTCTGTCTCTCTTATGCTCTTCTGACAGTCTTGCTGCCTGCTATACCAATCTCCCCGAGAGAGCCTGCAAACAACGATGCTGTGCGTGTGTGTGTGTGTGTGTTCATAAAAGAGGAAAAAAAATCATCACCAACACTCAAATCTCTTCACGGCATGTACAATTGCAGGACATACAAACACGTAAATGGTGCAATCACAGCCCACTTTGCCCATGGCAATCAATTTCTCTTTATCTCCATAGAATCTTTTTTTTTTACCTGGTCTATCTTTAGGTGTACACTGCCTAAAAAGAGAAAACCTGCAGAAGAGACAGAGAGAAGTGCTGGAAAGAGAGAAATGGGGAGGGGTTGAGACTCGCTTGAATCAAACTCTTCTTCTTTCCTAATAGTGAAGTAGAGCAAACACTTGCAGCTTTTGATCTGAGACATTGATGACATAAAGATTAGACGATGCTACAGATGCCACAGTCCCTTACCAGGCTGCTGGGTCTCTAATGAGTCCTGAACCGTGTGAATGCTAAGTGGCAAGTGTAAGGTCCCAGGGTACAGTTGTTTGCAGTCAAAGGAATAGAGCTGAACTCCCTAAACACCTGCTCCATGACAGTTCTGCACCTCCCATCCAACTGGAGGAAGCTGTCTTGAGTGTTGCCAGATCCGCAGTGAGCAGGTTGCACTGCATCTTAAAATCAAGCAACAACATGAAGCACCACAACAACATGGAAAATTAATCAGCCGCTACAAGGCTGTGAATTTCAATGAAAAGCCTGCTAAGAGTTTTGCTGCTGCAGATGAAGAAGTAGGAGATTATGATGGGGGAACGGCTCACTAAACAACATCGGTCTGTTCCTGTGGGCTCTGAAAAACTGACTTTTTGATGGTCAGGAGTGGATTGTGGAAAATCTTATGAGAAACACAACACTGTCTTAAAATAAATCTAAACTCAAAACTAAACTAAACTGAAAAAAGCAGCATTTCTGGAGGCATGATAATGAAAACTTTTAAAAATGGGTCTCAAAATATAGGTTTTTGATAATGATACCATTAAACAAAAACAAACAAACAGCATGTTAAGTAACTTTTACAGGCCTGTGTGAACCAGGGGTGTTTATAAACACATGGATTTATTTAAAATACTAATTTCTAATTTAAATTTGAACCTATGGGCCAAAATCTGTGCCAATATTTTACAAATAAATCCAGCATTTTGCAAACAAACACAAGATTTATTTTTGCGAAGAATAACTCGACTCGCAAACAAAAAAGCACTGGTCAGTTTGAGCGAAAACCATGTGGTGTTAACAGATAAACATATTGTGTTTTACAAATATAAATCATACTATATAAATAAATACAGTCCATCTTCATGTAACTGCATGTAGCCCTTGAACAAACACATCTAGCATACAGCTGCATGCCTACAAATTTTCTCACAAATGCACTCAGGCAGATTTTCTCACGAATGAATTAATTTAGATTTTCTCACAAATGAAGACACCAAGACAGCAGATGGTGCTATGGGTCACATTATGTTACTAACTACAGCTGACAAAAATAAGCATTAATGGTTTTTATTTAATTATTTTTTAAAATTAATAACAACAGCAGCAGCACCACCGCCAAATGCATTTAAATTAAGAATTACTTCATGTGAAAATGTTCAAAGAAAATTATGTTTTTGTCAAGAAATACATAATTAAGAAAATTATGTGTGCATTTTAGACATTTTGCACTAATAACTTGCATAACTTACTGTCATTTTATAACACTTGCTATTAATATTGTCAATTGCCACTGATATTTTCAAGATTTTTTTCTCATCCCTGATTATTATTATTATTATTATTATTATTATTATTATTATTATTATTATTATTATTATTATTATTATTATTATTATTTTGTCTGCTGTTGATAATCTGGGACAAATCACTTTAATTTATGCCGGTCAGGCTTTTTTACGGGAAGATACACAATTACAAACTTATTTTGAGAGAAGCATAGGCTATTATATGATTGATCATGGCTGGTCTCTCATCCTTAATCAGCAATAATCCAATCAGATCAAAGCAAGCCTACAATAAATATACGGATTTCACCCGACTGCCATATCTTTGTTTTGGAAGAATCCCCCCTTCCACCCCATCTCCTCCTTTTCCTCTTTTTACAAGGGGGACCTCTCGAGACCTTCCTAATATCGGACCCTCTATATGCTTATCGACCAGGCGGAAGCCCTGGGCTCAATTATGTCCGAGCTCAGGGTTCTCTCCCAGGACAGCATGCCAAACCTCCTAATAGTGTCAAGCAGTATCTATGTGTGAACTCTTGAAACATAGATTTTTTTTCACATGTGTCTGTTAATTTATTATCTACACTTTACTACATCAAATAAATTAGCAATAAAAAAGTATGAACTTAACTTAATTCCTATTCTTATTATTGCCTACATTAACCTGCTAATATTGTGGGAATATACACTATAACAATATTTAAGGCTTATATTCAACCTCTAAAAACAACCCCAATCTCGCATCCACCAAACTTGGCACAATGCAGTCAGGCAAGTACAGTTCTCCTGGCAACCACTATACCCAAACCTGTCCATCAGATTAACAGACATTGAAATGTGATCGGTAACTCAAGAAAACATGTCTGTCTTGCTCTATTGTCCAGTGGTGATGCTCTTTAAACCACTGCATCACTCATGCTTTGCATTTGGTGACTTCTGTGCACCCTGATTTTATAAGTCTGACCACTTTGTGTTGCCATACTCCAAATTGCTTCCACTTTGATATGATATCACTCACAGTTGACCGTGAAATATTTAGTAGTGAGGAAATTTGACAAATAAATTTGTCAACCTATCACAAAAGTGGCAACCTATCACAGTCCCATGCTTGAATTCACTGAGACCAAACCATACTTTCACACATGTCAGTAGAAGCAGTCTGCATGTCTAGGAGCTTGATTTTATACAACTGTGGTCATAGAATTGATTGGAACACTTGAATTCAGCGATTTGGAAGGGTGTAGAATAGTAGCTGGTAGCTGTACACTACAAAGACAACATTTAAAAAATAATTAGTGCTGGGCAATCATTAATTAATCACATACAAAATAAATAGAATTTTAATTCAGCCAAAAATGTAATCAAATAATGATGAACAGTACAGGTTTCCATTTTAAAAGTATGACACAATACCGATATTATCATACACCCGGCGCAATAAGGTGCAAGACGTGTTTGGCACGAATTGTTGTTGTTTTTAGACCAGCGCAACCCTAATTTTCAAGTTTTGCGCCACGTTCTTTAAATAGGAAATCCCTTTGCGCCACTTTGTGGACTCATGAGTGTTCCGATCTAAAAAGGGGGTGTGTTAAGGTGCATTGTTGGCACGTTGCTATTTTGAGGAACTGAAATAGACTGGCCACTGACCTACTGAAAGCTGCTCTAAAGTCCAGCGCAGAGCGCATTAGTTATGCGCCTATGCAGGTCCAAACACCGACACATTGCTTAATACACATAGGATATTCAGTAATACACAAATATGTTTACATATAAAAAAAATTAAAGGATTTCCCAGAGTTGGGTTGTGGCTGGAAGGGCATCCGCTGCGTAAAACATATGCTGGATAAGTTGGTGGTCCATTCCGCTGTGGCGACCCCAGATTAATAAAGGGACTAAGCCAAAAACAAAATGAATGAATGAATGAAAAATATTAAGGATTAAAATGTTACAAAAATTATTTACTACATAAATATAAAAGCCTCTAGCTTTATGCCTTTATCTTGTGGGACTTTTTTCAGTTTATTCATGACAATTTGCATTTGTATAATGTTATTATTAGCAGTATTGTTGATTATATGCATATTTATATTTGTTTAATAAAAACAAGTTTAGATTTGTCCACCTGTCGTTTTGGAGACGTATGCATGACCAAATGGAGCATAAGAATAAAAGTCTCATCTCTTAAACTCATTTGGTTTTTTGACCACACTTTGTCATTATTGTTAATTTCTTTGTTTGCTGGAAATTAGAACTGAATTTAGAAATAGTTTTGAAACAAATCTTTGCGTATAAACAAAATTAAATATGTGTGCAAATGGCTGTCTTCAGCGAAGTGGGAACAACACCATTTCCTTATCCATTAAGTAAACGAGTAAAGAGTAAAAGTAAACAGAAAGTAAAGAGGCCGAATGGAGAAGGATCATTCTTTATCCTCACGCTGCAGATGCTCTGTTCAACCGTTTTCTCGCTAGTGAAGCATTCCTTTTTTCCCACTTACAAAGTCTGCCATGTAAATAGCAAATGCGCCATGGCACGACGCAACTGACTCTTAAAGGCAATGTGAGATGAGACTCTGCTCAAAACACACCCATAACTCATTAAGAGAATAAGCAGAACCCTGTTTGACCATGCGCCATGGTGCGGAGCATATTTTAACATCCTTAAAATAGCAAAAGTGCATTCAGACATGCCCTCAATGGTTTTGTGCCATTCGCTTTAGACTTTGCGCCTAGATCATTAAAATAGAGCCCATTATGTCACACATACATAAGTATACAGTATATATTCAGACCTCTAAAATATTAAACAACTTGAAATGTAACAAAGACAATCTTTACCGATTTACTGAGACACATTTCACTGCATGAGCACCTCACAAACACCATCAAACAAAAGTCTGGAATGTTGTTTTCTTTCAGACAGACTTTTGTTCTTAAAAATAACCTTTATGAAATCTCATGTCCCAACCTTTGGGAGATTTATTCTACTCTGACAACTGTCCCCAGTCTTCTGAATGACACCAGACTTATAAAATCACAGCCAAAATCACACCAAAGCAAACAATGCACACATCAGATTTTCAATGGCCCAATTACCCTAACTCACCCTGCATTGAAGCATCTCTTCATTTGTAAATTCTCCAACATGAAATACGCTTAACATCTTCTCTGTCATGCGGTGACTTTTTATGGCTGGTTTTGTATGGTGATCAATAGTCTTCGACAGATCTGTCCGGCATCGGAGAGAAATGCATTTACAGTGGCTCTCATGAGGGAAATCTCTGTCAGCAGATATATCTTTGAATTTGCGCTTCACAGCTGTGACACATGCCAAAACAGCAACAGAAATGTGACTATGGCATGGAAGGGAGGTGTCAGTTATTGAATGACCTCTTATATATTGGTGGAAAGGAATGAGGTGTCACAGCAAGCAGTGGTAATAGACTGGAATACATTAAATAATGGGGAGGATCCGTCGAGCTGGAACCAATCTGCGCTTTCTTGAAGGTTCAGGGACCACCAAAACCAGACGGCATGCTGGGTATCTTGATTGTGTGCTAGCGATCTGGATAGCGCCATGCAGACGGGCTACGATAAATGACATCAGCCAGAGCGGAGATTCATTTCAATGAGACGCCATCAGCACAGGAGCAATAAAACTGAACTCCAGGAATTCAATCTGTGCGATCTCAGTATTTGTAATTACATTTATTCATTTCTTTCATTTATGTAACTGATTGAAATGCTCATGTAGGCTGAGAAAAACATTTATTTATTTATTTATTTATTTATTTATTTATTTATTGACATTCCATTATTTTTGTTTGTCAAATAAATATTTTTCTGCTCTTTCCCGTTTGCAATTTCATACTGCACAATTACAAATAATAATATTAATAATAATAATAATAATAATAATAATAATAATAATAATAATAATAACAATAATAACAGCAACAACAAGAACAACTAAATAATAATAATAATAATAATAATAATAATAATAATAATAATAATAATAATAATAATAATAATAATTCAATACTAGATATTTAACCCTCTACCGCACGGTGTTGCCATATGACAACATGATATTTCAACACAATCTCACGGCATTTCGTAACTTTTTGCTTTAGTGGCTGATTCGTATGATCTAATGCGTACAATTTAGTACGATTTGCTCATCCCCCAATGACGGTTGGGTTTAGGGGTGGGGTTAGGTGCCACGCCTCCTTTTTAAAGTTGTACAATTTCGTACGACTGAACTCATATGAATTCATACGAATTAGCCACTAAACTGACAAAACGTAAAATACTTACGTTTTCTCGTGAATTTTCTCGTATTTATGTTAATTTCCCTGCCACTGTTTCT